>NC_041395.2:107921370-107976370 GCF_900747795.2 Erpetoichthys calabaricus | reverse complement strand
CTAGGCAATTATGTATAAGGCCCCTAAATGTTTGTGAGATTTAATTTTTAAATGATTATTTTTACTACTAATTTTCAGCCAAATTTAAATACATGAAAACATTCATCTTTTGATGTACTTGGACACATCATCAGTGATATAACATGTTCTCAGATGACCCAACACTAGAACATTCATAACTTGATTAAGGTTTGCTGCTTTTTATTCACAGCCATCTTGAGACCTTCACTTCTACATCACTGGCTGGTCTGATGGCCGTCCTCTTGTATGATTCTGTGAAAGCAGGGAACACAGAATTTATAAAGATTGACCACTCTAATAGGCACTAATGTAATCTTTTCCAGTAAAACTCATCTAATAAGGTCCTCATATTTTTCCTTGTTGGAGTTTTTCATAGAGGCCATCAGTTCACATCTGTTGTTTTAACTTAGACACCAGAAAATGTATGGTCTGAGAGTGCACTCTGTAATGGTATCTAGCAGTGGTAGCAATATGTTCATGGGTAAAGAGTACAGCGAAACTCTTTCTTACATTACCTAACCAACAAGTAAAATGTTGCTACTCTCAGACGGCATGATGAATGAGAATGTATTAAAGTACAGAATTCCAAAAATTAGTTTACCTGATGTACTCCTTACCTCTGTTCCCATATTACTGTACTTGTTCATTGATGCTCCCAGTTCCTTAAACCTTGTGGAGAAAAAAAAACTGAGGACAACTCTGTATCTGCACTGTATGGCATAACACGTTGACTTACCTCTCTACATTGACCTTTAACTGCCAGATTTTCAGTGAATTCTGAAGATTATTTTGGCTGGGCCATGGCTGGAGCTGAGGCTTCCTCCTCACTCTAATGATGTTGGATGTAATTCATTACTTTTAACATCTTTCTGTGACTTTTGGGGAAGAGCGGAGTTAGTCCTCCCATACCTCTCCTTAATGTTTTCTTGCTAATACAGAAGAGTTTGCTATTCTAACTCGCTCATGAGTATTGTGTGATGAGGTTCAGCCTGCTTGGCTTAGATAAAATGCTACAACAGAAACTACTGCTATATTAATGCCAGTGGTCTAAATTCCTTTACCAGCTTTAATGCACATGCATGTCCTGCCTGTACTTTCCCACCAGATACTGATATCTAGGCTTCAATTACTTAGTGTACTGTGTAGGCAGCAGGACTTTGCTATACAGGATGAATCTGGAGAGTCTAATTTTTATGTCTTCTTTCCGACTTTCAAGAGAACAGATACATTTGTTTTTAAGACAGGAATTTAGATTGCCAGAATTCACCCCAACAGATTGAAAATGTAAATTTATTTTCAAGTAACCAAATAATTACAATGAAAAATGTTCACAATCTTCATGTAACAAGAATAATGTAGACGTGTTTGAATAAGAACAGTTTTCATATCGAATGGGTGCATATGGTAAATGTTGTGAGTATTGCTGCTTAAACTTATTGAGCTTTTTCTTTTAGTATAAGTATCGTATATAATAATTGTATGGGGTATTAACATTGGCGGCACGGTGGCGCAGTGGGTAGCGCTGCTGCCTTGCAGTTGGGAGACCTGGGGACCTGGGTTCGATTCCCAGGTCCTCCCTGCGTGGAGTTTGCATGTTCTCCCCGTGTCTGCGTGGGTTTCCTCCGGGCGCTCCGGTTTCCTCCCACAATCCAAAGACATGCAGGTTAGGTGGATTGGCGATTCTAAATTGGCCCTAGTGTGTGCTTGGTGTGTGGGTGTGTTTGTGTGTGTCCTGCGGTGGGTTGGCACCCTGCTCGGGATTGGTTCCCTGCCTTGTGCCCTGTGTTGGCTGGGATTGGCTCCAGCAGACCCCCGTGACCCTGTTTGGATTCAGCGGGTTGGAAAATGGATGGATGGATGGTATTAACATAGGCAATTGGGAGTTTTCAGCATGTGTGTGAGCTTCCCCTTTAATACCTATTAGACAATAATGACTACAAGTAAATCTTCATCAGTTCTCCTAGTTTAATTATTTTCCTTCACAAATTTCCTGTCCTTATATTTTCTCTCTAATGCTAGCTTTCCTATACTGTACTTTATTTTTTTTCTCTTACAATTTACTCATCCAACACTGCTATTCTCTAAAGGCATCATTTAATATACTTCAGATTTGTTTATATGTCTACTATGTTCATTTACTCATTTATGTACAATAAGACAAAATAGTATGCAATATATATGATCCAAAATATATAAAATATCATGCTTTTTATTTTTTTAAATTAGCAGTGCAGATAAACACATTATGGACAAGATTACTCTCAAGGGTCACCCCTAAATTGCAATAGCCAGTATTTAATTCTGCAAAGGAAAAATGGCAAAGAGACTGTATTCAATCATTTTATTTTTTGCTTCATTTGATGCAGTTATTCCAGATTGCTAAAAATCTTGGGTGCTAATGTTATACAATGATCCCATCATAGTCACGGGCCCATATTTCACAAAGCATTCTAAATAACACGGCATTACTAATTTTGGTACAGAGCCGTGAACCGGATTAAGCTCGTTCAGAGTGGTATGTTATTATAATTGGTCAGTAAACCTTGAGGCTGTCATACAGATGCACATCACTGCCACCCTGTGGAAAGAAATGTGAATACAACGCTTAAGAAGTCACAACATGGGAACAGTGCGCACATTTGAATCATAATTTTGAATGATGAAAAGAGGCTGAAATCTTTGTGGGTGTATCCCTTTCTAATCCATTCATCCTTTTTATACAGTTGTGCTTGAAAGTTTGTGAACCCTTTAGAATTTTCTATATTTCTGCATAAATATGACCTAAAACATCATCAGATTTTCACTCAAGTCCCAAAAGTAGATAAAGAGAAACCAGCTAAACAAATGAGACAAAAATATTATACTTGATCATTTATTTATTAAGGAAAATGATTGAATATTACATATTTGTGAGTGGCAAAAGTATGTGAACCTCTAGGATTAGCAGTTAGTTTGAAGATGAAATTGGAGTCAGGTGTTTTCAATCAATGGGATGACAATCAGGTGTGAGTGGGCACCCTGTGTTATTTAAAGAACAATGATCTATCAAAGTCTGCTCTTCACAACACACGTTTGTGGAAGTGTATCATGGCACGAACAAAGGAGATTTCTGAGGACCTCAGAAAAAGAGTTGTTGATGCTCATCAGGCTGGAAAAGGTTACAAAACCATCTCTAAAGAGTTTGGACCCCACCAATCCACAGTCAGACAGATTGTGTACAAATGGAAGAAATTCAAGACCATTGTTACCCTCCCCAGGAGTGGTCGACCAACAAAGATCACTCCAAGAGCAAGGCGTGTAATAGTCGGCAAGGTCACAAAGGACCCCAGAGTAACTGAAGGCCTCTGTCACATTGGCTAATGTTCATGTTCATGAGTCCACCATCAGGAGAACACTGAACAACAACGGTGTGCATGGCAGGGATGCAAGGAGAAAGCCACTGCTCTCCAAAAAAAAACATTGCTGCTCATCTGCAGTTTGCTAAAGATCATGTGGACAAACCAGAAGGCTATTGGAAGAATGTTTTGTGGACAGATGAGACCAAAATAGAACTTTTTGGTTTAAATGAAAAGCGTTATGTTTGGAGAAAGGAAAACACTGCATTCCAGCATAAGAACCTTATCCCATCTGTCAAACATGGTGGTGGTAGTATCATGGTTTGGGCCTGTTTTGCTGCATCTGGGCCAGGACGGCTTGCTTTCATTGATGGAACAATGAATTCTGAATTATATCAGAGAATTCTAAAGGAAAATGTCAGGACATCTGTCCATGAACTGAATCTCAAGAGAAAGTGGGTCATGCAGCAAGACAACGACCCTAAGCACACAAGTCGTTCTACCAAAGAATGGTTAAAGAAGAATAAAGTTAATGTTTTGGAATGGCCAAGTCAAAGTCCTGACCTTAATCCAATCGAAATGTCGTGGAAGGACCTGAAATGAGCAGTTAATGTGAGGAAACCCACCAACATCCCAGAGTTGAAGTTGTTCTGTATGGAGGAATGGGCTAAAATTCCTCCAAACCGGTGTGCAGGACTGATCAACAGTTACCAGAAACGTTTAGTTGCAGTTATTGCTGCAAAGGGGGGTCACACCAGATACTGAATGCAAAGTTCACAGACTTTTGCCACTCACAAATATGTAATATTCAATCATTTTCCTTAACAAATAAATGACCAAGTATAATATTTTTGTCTCATTTGTTTAACTGGTTTCTCTTTATCTACTTTTAGGACTTGAGTGAAAATCTGATGATGTTTTAGGTCATATTTATGCAGAAATATAGAAAGTTCTAAAGGGTTCACAAACTTTCAAGCATAACTATATATTATATAAGATACATGTGGCTTAGAAATCTTGTCTAAATTTATAAAATAAAATGTTAGACAAAGATAACATTATAGTATGTTTGAAAATAAGCTTGGTTTCTATAGGCCTGATAGTCTACCAATAATAAAATATGTTAAGAAGAACAAAAACTATTGTTGTTTGTCTGTAATATCTATCTATCTATCTAATATATCATTGGCATATTATTTTCTCTGAGCTGGTGGTCCTGACATCTTGACAATATTAAGTATTTCACTAAAAGTGTTCACACAGATCAGCAGCAACTTAACTGTTTAGCATCCAATACCATCTAATTGAATTATGGACATACAAGAAAAACTGATCAAATTTAGTATGGCAGCCTGCAAGCAGTAATATAGTTGTTGCTGGGCCTGGACTCACCACTTGCATCCCTGTCACAGCCAATCAACCAGTTCAGTTTATACTATATCTACTCTATATACTGTATATAAAATCCTAAGCCCAAAAGTGTAACAATTTTGTGCAACGATTTTATGTCACATTTTTATGTCACATTTTTGTCATGCTTTAAATCGGGCTTATTGTAAAACCTACATATATATGTTTAGTATCATTCTTTTCAGAATTTATCGAACTTTAATGTGATGTTGTTAGATTTTCGGATTCTTATTCTCTATTTAAATAATATTTTAAAAAATATCAAGAACTCACGTCCTGTGAGACGAGACTTTGTGCCAAGGGATTTAACTACGCCTGGGGCCAGAAATAAAAGATAAAGAGTAGGACAGTTGCTGTACATGCTTTTAAATGTTGGAAGCACCGCGCGAGATGCAGATCACAAGGCACGGCAGCAGCAGCAGCAAGCCAGCAGCTGATCGAGCAAAGAGGAGGTAAAAAAAACTGTATTTGTTTCCCATTGTGTCACCGTTTAAGGGGGGTTTCGGAAGAGCGACCGCGTCTCCTTGGGGTGTATGCAGGATGTAAACCCCCAATAATATATTATATATATATATAGTATGAATAATAAACATATTTCACTTATGAATGTGTAGTAAGTGATAATAGTCATTACTTTACAGTATACATATCATTAAATATAGATCTATCTGATATTGAGTTCAGAATGCACAATTATTATCATTGCGATGTGAAGTTAATTAAGAATTGTGGTGTTGTACAGTATATTAATATTAAATTGCACATTTTGCTTACAAAACTGTACACAGTGAATTTTTTCTCATTTTTGATAAAAAATAATTTAAATATTAATAACTGTAAAGGATGGAAAGGATGGGCTGAAGACCAGGCCAGGATGGTTTAAGGTTCCTTACCTGGCTGGGAAACCAAGCCAATACTGGGACAGGGACGAAGGCAGGACATTCCCTGCCTCAGCCATGAAGGTGCAGAAGATACCAATGATGCAGTAAAGATGCTGATATTCTAGAAGGGCTCAGTTGAGGACCCTTGCCTGGTCTGGAGGCCATTATGCTGGTAGGACATGGGAAGATAAAATATATGAACAATTTGCTCCCCTGAGACATAAGATAGCAGCTTAACTGGTCTATGGCACCCATACGGACACCTGCAGGGCATGCTAGGTTCTGTAGTCAGGCATGGGGGCCCCGTTGGGTACACTGGGTGATGACCGGGGGCGCTGCAGGAATCTGTTAAGCTTACTTTGTGAAATTTCCACATGACCAGAAAGTGGTTCCAGCGGACCATGCGAGCACTTCTGGTGTCAGGACAAGTCCTACGTAAAAAGAACCGATCTGTCTCACCTTAGTAAGTCAGAGTCAGGAGGCAAAGGACAACATTTACTTGGAGGAAGAGGAATAGGACAGAGAAGGAGGAAGACTTTTATTCTTATTGTTGTAGTGTGCTGTGTGGGATTATTCTGGAAGAGCCTTGAAAGGTTGTTGTGTTAGTTGTGTCGAGGGTTTGGGGTTCTGTTACAGCCCCTGGAGGTCACATAACTAATTATTATTATGCAAGGTTACGTGTGGGAGGACAAGCAGGATTTTTACTCAACATTGTAAACGCTGCTCCATCCAGCACTAAAGATAGTGAAACAAAATTCTACCCACTGTGTTTAAAATAGAATTGGAAAAATTAGTCTGTTAAAATTGTTTCTATGTCTATTTTCTGAAATAATGGTGGGATGATTTCCAATCCAGCAGTGTGCTGTCCTGCCACTTGGTACATTAATGGCTCACTCACTGATCCCATCAACTGACAGAGGCAACAAATGCATCTTAATCCCTTCCACCGGATTGTACGCAATTAATGAACTGGCCACACAGCCTGAGCCCAGAGATTTCTTTCCGAGGATTATATCTGATAAATCCCGTTATGATGGTACAGCACATTTAAGTGACTGGATTTTCACACATTTAAGAAGCCCCTTCACAGAGCTGGCCAATGAAGAAAGATTAGTAAGTGGTAACATATTGATTCAGTTGAATAGCACATGTTACTGCGCTGAATAAAAGAAAACAAAACAAAAACAGCCTTCTAAGAAAACCAACAATAAGAACGCGGGAGCACTCTTAATCAGCTGAAAAGGGATGCGCTGGCCCACTCTGTTATTTAGGAAAATTGCAAGCACATCTCTGACATTTATGTGTAAAATAACACGTATTATTGAGATGACACCTTGTGAACCATGATGTTGTATGTAAAGGAGAATGCACTTAATCTTTCAAATTTGTCATTAATTGATGTATAGAGGAAAAAGGTGTCTGGTGAAGAGGCCCAAGAATAGAACACAGATGTGCCCTGATGTTTACAATGAGGTTGTGGGACCAGCTCATCCAAAAAATCAAAGCAGAAGAACGCAGAGAGTGAAGGTGCACTACATTCTATTGGTAGACAAGTGACAAATTAGTGACAGCAGACGGTGAAAAGCAATGCCAGTGCAGCACTGGGCACACCAACTCATAACACTCCAATGTAGAGCTTTTCATGGATAGGGGAATGGCTGAACTCAGCTTTCGCTCCTAATGATTCATAAGGAAGCACGAAAGTCCACCACAACCTGCTTAACCAACAGAGATACGTAAATTTGGACATGATGCATAAACCTTTAGCATCCTGAATTGGCTCTGCTTGCACAACAACTGAAATAAAAGACAAAAAACGGAACATACATTTCTTGATGTTCTTGTCAACTGAAGTGTAGATCTAGTCACTAGTTTCAATTCTCCTTTTGTCACTCCACCAGACACAGGAAACATGACATGGCAACAGGATCAAAAACAAAAATTCATTGCCAACCTCTCGACTCATTTCCTTCCTAAACAGGACCAGATAGAAGCAATTGAATTATAAAGGAAAAATATTTTTTTGCAATACAACTTCAGGGGTGGAAGTTTCCAGTAAATGATTTCCACGTAATGGACCTACTATACTGTATGTCTATCATTAGCGATGCTTCTCTTTGTCTTACTCACCTCAGCACTGTCTAGTCAATAAGATGCAGCCTGTGCAGTCATAGGTCGATTTGTGAAAAGTTCACAAGAAAAATAAGAACATCAAGCTCGGTTCATTTTCACTGGTGATTGTGTTTCTAGCCAAGGCCCTCACCAGGAAAGCAGTTAAGAAGATGAGATGAGGTTCTTTTTCTATTCGTAATTCAATAAAACTCACATATTTATTGGTATGTGTCTAAAATCACTATATACTATATCACTATATATTTACTTCCAAATATCTCCAAAAACTTTCAGTTAAATCCTTAGGGTTTTTGTAACATTTTGTTAGCACAACACCTGTGTGCTGTCTGCTAAATATTTCTGCCATAACAAGCAGAGAATTGACCTTGTGGTTGAGTAAAGGACTGCATGATCCACAAAGAAATGTTGGTGCCCTAACCTTAGTATCCCCATTTAATCCAACTAGATGAAAATAAGCAAAAATGTCTGCGATGAGTGCAAACGCTACTGAAAATATCAAAACAAAAAGAGAAACCGTCAGACTTGGCAGTTCTGCTGTTTTAGGTCAGCAAGTTGGAGCTCTGTCCTGTGGTGCGTTCTGTTCAAAATGGAACATCTCCTTCCCATGGCTTCTTGATTTATACAGTAGGTTTGCAGACCAGAAAGAGTGGAGTCAGTTGCCCTCACTGGGCGTCTTTTCAGTACGGCGGGGAGCATAAAAGAGGAAAAGGTTAGCACCAACACCCCCTCTCAACCTCGGGGTGGTAGTACATTCCTCAAATGAGCCAGGAGAGTGATCCACAGATGCACATGTGTGATTACCTGAAATCAATAAATTAAAAACTGCAGAGCAGTAATTAACAAAATTGAAAATTGTCTTTAGGTGTCCTCAGATGGACTGATTACATCTTGCCTAAATCTTCAAGTAAAAAAGAAGTGGGAGACATCAAATAAAAAAAGATGTACAGGGTCACACTTTTTTTATCTTTTCTTTTTTTTTTATATATTCTTCTGCTGTTTATCCACATGAAGTACACAAGGCCTTTTGAGCTTTGGTACTGAACCTTTCCATTGAACTTGTGCCGTATGCTATTTGTTAACATTTTTAGGCGAATGTCTCCAGGGGCATAACTAGACAGAATGGGGCCATTGTGAAAGTTTTTAATGGGGCCCCTAGGATTAGGTACATCAATATACATATACTGTATGTATATGAAACATTTTGCATGGTTTTTATTCAAACAGGAAAAATATAACTATATAATGTAACTAATGTAACTGTATACTAAAGGTGGTTTTCACTACAGAAAAAAATAACAAAAACAAGTAATTTTAATATATATTCCTCTTTCAGGATTTTAATTTGGTAAAATCTTGTATTATTTTCTTAATATTTAGTTGCTTAGTTCTTCTTGACTCTATTGATAAAAGAGCCAAGCTTATGAGTTTAGTCTGGGACCTAATAGATCGTAGATAATTTTTAATAAGTTTCAGCTTTCTGAATGACCGCTCAGCCTTTGCAACTGTCATTGGAATAGTTAACAACAAAACACATGCAGTACAGATGTCTTGCAGACTAGCTGCAATCACATGAGTTTTTATTGTGATGAAGTCTGCTAATTCATAAACAGATGAAATAAACAAGCGCAATTTTTTATGGCCATGATTGAGGTATTTTTTATGAATCTGTACTTACTTTTCAGTTACCTATATTTATACATATGCAAAATGCCATAGTCATAACATAACTTACGTGCATATTTGTATCTATGGTTTCAAACACATTATAAAAGTTATACTTACTGTTTTTGACTAGAAGAGTAATTAATTCAAATCAACCTCACATCGTAACAGACTATCACAGATTACCTGACCACTTTAGTTTTGAAATGTCACTACCGTCACAAGTAATTGTTGACTGAAATGACTGATTGTGAGACCACGTAAGGATGCATTCGGTAGCATATTTGCGCTGACTGCGTTTGGTTTAACACTAATTATATTTTATTTTAAAGCACACAAAACAAGTCCAGATCAACATTTGGACTTCTTTTTTTCCTTTGTATTTATTATTATTTTATTTGAAGATTTTTTATTTTTATTTTCCATGTGATGCTGGGGGCCCCCCTGGACGCTGGGGCCCAAGTGATGTCACACCCTTCACACATGGTAGTTACGACTCTGAATGTCTGCTCTGGTTAACCCAAACTGCCATCATAACCTACACACTACATCTGTCTAATGTCCATTTGATGATCCACACTGCTTATTTACAGAGCATAGAAATGGCGACAGCTGTTAATGAAAGTTTACAAATCTGTTTGAATGCTTGGTCTTTTATGAACAGTAAAGTTCATGTGCTGCTAAACACACAATTATGGAGAGACAGTCACAGAGCAGAATATTCCTGACTGATTTTCAGACTACCTTTTCAGCAAATCACTTTTGGAGAAGGAAGAACCCACAGATTTCAAGGTAAGGTCCATGCCCTATTATTTACACTATCTGATAATGACACCATACATTGACAATGTGTCATATGTTGGTCAGACATGGAAGTAAGAATATGCACATGTGACAATAAACTTGAACTTGGTGTTGATGTACCTACATATAACGCATTACTGTTGTGTCTGCTGATTATTTATTTTGCGCTAAGCTATTATAGAATGGAAATATTGAATTCTTTGCTCTACCTTGGTCTAGGATGGAAGACTGTTAAGAGCATAAGCCACCTTGCCTCACAATAACATTTAAACTTTAGACAGTTCAGTTAGAATATTTATTATTTGTCGGGTTGACAAAATTAAGAAAGACTTTTTCTAACTAATCTGTTAAATCATGGTAATAAGTTCCTTTTTTGAGGACTGTAGCTTAGTTGAACTTTTGAACTAAGATGTGTCATTTTAAAATATTGGTAATACCTTTAGTTAAGGTTCCGCCAAAATGGATCTATTACTCATTATGTAATATAAGACCTTAACAAAGGCTTCTTTTGAGCTTGATTATGCTTATAAAGCATAAGTAAATAGGTTATTCATCTTTGTGCAGTGTAGCATATTAAGAACATTTGAGAGACTGGAAAAATGACTTATAAATATGAAGGAATCACAAATCTCATTCTTAAATATGCATTATCAAGAGAAATATGTCTCAGTTAAGGCATTTCTCTAAAGTGAAGTTATTTTACTAGTCCATATTGCACAGATAAATAACCACTTTGCAGATTCTTGTAAGTGTCATTAACACCAAATGAGTTCTTTTCTAAGGTCTTGTTACATAAGAGTTGTGGAAGAAAAATTTGACTTAGGGGTCTCTTAGTCATTGGAGTGAATATAGTTATTGTGTTTGAAGTGTTTCGTATGCTTTCAACACTAAAATATATCATCTATCTTTGTAGTAGTATAAAAAGGTTAATAAATGTCAGAAACCTGTCCAAGCATATCAGGAAACCAGACAAAGGTCAAGTGAACAACCAAAAACCAGGAGAAGGGTGATGTCATACACAGGATGTTCTAGTACAGGGGTCGGCAACCCGCGGCTCTGGAGCCGCATGCGGCTCTTCAGCCTCCTTGTAATGGCTCCTTTTGGCCTTGACAAAAAAAAAAAAAAAACATGAAAATTAATAACGGCAATTTCTTAATTTAATTTGTATATAATATATGTAATATATAAAATGTTTATTTACTACTACTACTGTTATACACTTTAACATCTAATTTTTATTTATAATTTGTCAACTAAAATATGCGTCACATCTACGTCTATAGCCCTCGCCTTTACCTGCAGGTGGCTTCTGGAGTGTGCGACCCCTGCACTAACCATGAATAAATCCCAAAAATGAAAAATCCCAGAAGAGAACAGAGAGTTTAATTCTGCGTGGACAGAAGCATTTGCCTTCACCGCCAACGACGCTGGCTTACCGGTGTGCTTAATATGTGGCGATAAATTATCGAACAACAAAAAATGTAACGTTGAAAGACATTTTCGAAACAAGCACTCAGCATTCACTGAAAAATACCCAAGTGAAGATGAGCGAAAGAGAGCAATTTCGGAACTGCAACGGAAAGCTGAACAGAGCAAACATACTTTCAAAAAGTGGATCACTTCTCCACAATCAACTACAGCTGCTAGTTTTGTGGCAGCTCAAGAGATCGCAAGGAGGGGTAAGCCGTTCACAGACGGAGAATACATGAAAGAATCGTTCATAAAAATATCAGAGCATCTATTCTCTGACTTTAAATGTTTTGGTGTTTAAGCGCTGATGACAGTGTTTGCCAGAGATGTACAGAAAGGTTCACTCTCTCACTTCCCCTCCCTGAGAGAGTTCAAAGCAGTGAACATTCACATAAATTGTGATTATTTCCACCGTACAATTATTGCAATGCAAGCTGCATTTAGAGAAAGATTCAGTGAGTTCAGAAAGAAAAAAAACACTCTCTCCTTCCCTGGACATCGACCCATCCCTGCTGAACACATCCGCATTCACAGGAGTAAGTAAGCCCGATCTAGAAATTGAACTGGCCGCATAGCGGATAAAGATTTATGGGTGTCCAAGTTCAAATGCCTGACAGCGGATCTTGAAGAAGTCGCCCGTCAGAAGGCTACTCTCGCTAAAGAGCACAAATGGACTGATATTGAAAACCTCCCCAAACCCGACAAACTTGTTTTCAATACATGGAGTGCCATTCCCGAAACATATATGAACATGAAAAAATATGCATTTGGAGTCCTGTCCATCTTTGGCTCAACATACTTATGTGAGCAAGTTTTCTCAAGAATGAACTTCATAAAGTCCAAATATCTCTCCCACCTCACACATGAGCCTGCAGTCCTGTGTGAAGGTCAAAGTCACATCGTATAGCCCCGACATAGAACAACAACAGCATTTATTTATATAGCACATTTTCATACAAAAAGTAGCTCAAAGTGCTAGAGATGATCTGCAGCGAACTTCAGAAACAGAAGTCACATTAAACAGGTGAGAACAATAGCATTTAATAGGCTAATATTTAAAAAAAAAAAAAAAAACACATTTATTTCAGACCCGGAGCTGATGTAGGTTTTTTTGTATGTTCAGGTGCTTCAGTTGATTGCTGGCTGAGAGGGAAACCTGAAGAGGATGAGAGCACACTGAAATGGAATTTTATGTTTACTTTTTTAAAGCTGCTAAGCTACAGCTAAATGTTTTATTTATATTAAAGTGGGCTAGTTTTTATTTTAATTTTATACAGGTATAGGAAGGACTCAAATAGGCCTGCAGAGTTCAGTTAAATTTATTTCAAAGTAGGCCTACACATGCACACTGCACTTCTGTTTGTTGTATTCCGTGGTTGTAATATGTAAAATCTAAAAAAAGATTAAAACTTTTAAAAGTTTATAAGCTGTGTTATGTTTTGCGGCTCCAGACTATTTTTCTTTGGAGGAAGAGGGAGCAAAATGGCTCTTTTGATAGTGAAGGTTGCAGACCCCTGTTCTAGTAGGATAAAGAAATCAGCAGATCTCCTGCACCAAGCAAAGACTAGATTATTGTCACATACACAGACATGTCAATGGAAAGCACTGGACCTGAGATTTATGAGAAGAACAAGAATATAATGTAGCAAGACTTTTAATCTGGGGTATTTAAGCTAGCTCTGCTCTCTGCCCAAAACATCTCATGTCTTTTAATCAATCAGATGGGAATATAAGTTAATGAACCAATCAGAGTATATGTCAGGATTAATTCAGCACTGTTATGTAAATTCGGTTGTTTATAAATATAGACCTCTGCTCTTATTCTTTGACCACTTGCTGCCAACCTCTGCTCAGGGCTTTGTCCCTTAGTGCTCCCATAAATAAAGGACACAATGGACAAGCATCCTCCTGCCTGATTCATTGGTTTTACTTAACTATTTAAATCCACAAAGAAGTCCTAGTTGATGACAAGATTTCTTTCTTTAGTATATTTATAAATGTTATTTCTTCCACAGAGTAAATGAGTAACAGATGCATTTTTGCAGTACTGGTAAGTTCGGTAGTTTTACCAAAATATTTAATTAAACAATAAATAGCTATGCTTTCCAAAAAATAATATAGTAGATAAATATAACTAAATTATAATAAGAAATAAAAGAATATCATTTAAAAAAGATAATAATTTGGGGAAATGTACTTTTTATGGTTTGTATATATATTAAAAGTAATGATAAAGAAAAAAGGGAAGTATTGAAGATGATTACAAAGATTAGACAGGAGTCCCCGTGGACTACGATGTTTGCTGATGACATTGTGATCTGTAGCAAGAGTAGGAAGTAGATCAAGGAGACCCTGGAGAGGTGGAGATATGCTCTAGAGAGGAGATGAATGAAGGTCAGTAGGAACAAGACAGAATACATGTGTGTAAATGAGAGGGAGGTCAGTGGAATGGTGAGGATGCAGGGAGTAGAGTTGGCGAAGGTGGATGAGTTTAAATACTTGGGATCAACAGTACAGAGTAATGGGGATTGTGGAAGAGAGGTGAAAAAGAGAGTGTAAGCAGGGTGGAATGGGTGGAGAAGAGTGTCAGGAGTAATTTGTGACAGACGGGTATCAGCAAGAGTGAAAGGGAAGGTCTACAGGACGGTAGTGAGACCAGCTACTGTATATCATATGGGTTGGAGACAGTGGCACTGACCAGAAAGCAGGAGACAGAGCTGGAGGGAGCAGAGTTAAAGATGCTAAGATTTGCATTGGGTGTGACAAGGATGGAAAGGATTAGAAATGAGTTCATTAGAGGGTCAGCACAAGTTGGAAGGTTGGGAGACAAAGTCAGAGAGGCGAGATTGTGTTGGTTTGGACATGTGCAGAGGAGAGATGCTGGGTATGTTTGGAGAAGGATGTTAAGGACAAAGTTGCCAGGCAAGAGGAAAAGAGGAAGGCCTAAGAGAAGGTTTATGGATGTGGTAAGAGAGGACATGCAGGTGATGGGTGTAACAGAGCAAGATGCTGAGGACAGAAAGATATGGAAGAAGATGATCCACTGTGGCGACCCCTAACGGAAGCAGCTGAAAGAAGAAGAAGAGATTGAAGATGACTACAGAATCATCGAAAAACAGAGTGTCCTTTGAAGTCTAAAGGAAATAAGAAATGGAAAAAAAAGCTTGATAAACCTGTGCCAAAAATTCATCTGATTGATATATTGCAGAACTTGTGTCAATGCTATTGAATTATTGTAAGCCCTTTCTTTTAATTTTTTTTAGTAAGATTTTAAGTGGTGTCACACACTCGAACCACAGAAATATCTCATGGGTTTGGGTGTGCCTTTAAATACAGGGACAGGATTTGACATAACACCACCATTAACCTGATTTCTGTTTGCTTTAAGAGTGGAGGAGAACATTCCAGAGGACTGCTGACATCACTTCCTTGCCAAGTGACCGAAGCCCTACCCCTTTCATTTACTCCACTACTTATACCACATGCTACCAACTGCTGTTGTCACTTGAGGCCTATTTTCTGATAGATACGCAAGTCTGTGAAGAATCTACAGGCTTATGAAGAGCCTCATCACGTCAGCACTGATGTTTTTTCCCTTTTAACCTTATTTTTCAAACCTTTCCACAGGGACATTTAACAGGGTTACTCCTGATACCCCAAAGCTTTTTGCTGTTTTCACACTATACTGTAGGGGTTATACACTAAGTAGAAAAAAAGTTAGAATACTGCATTTGATATTGCTTTCATTTTATCTTCATTTATAACATTTTCTTTTGTGCTTAAATAAATAAGATAAAAGTTAATGTTATTTTAGCTTAGAATCTTTCCATTTTTCTGGCCTCAGAGATTTTGGTGGGGTGTACTAACCTAGCGATTTCACTGCAGGTTTAAGCAGGGTTAGGGATGTGAACTACAAGATGATGTGGGCTTCAGGCCCACAACAAGTAACAGAACCTGTTAAAGCTCCATCAGCAAGTCCCAGAAGTCTGTAAATGCAGGGTGAACCAAAAGGGCCCTAAAGTCACATTGTCTTCAGATCTCTCACCTCTCAACCTGGGAAAGACAGATGGATAACTTGGGTGTCCCAACAGACCTGGCACTAGACAACACATGTGCATAAACATCTCTCTTTTATATAAAAAAAGCTTGGGACAAGACGATACTTTTTCAGAGTGACAAGACAAGACATTTTTAGAGACAAGACAAGGCTTTTTCAGAGAGACAATTTCAAGTCCCGCGAGACAAGACTTTGTGCCAAGAGATGAATTGAAAACCTAACAGGTCCAATCGGGGGTGGAAATAAAAGACAAACAGTAGAAGAAGAAAAGACAAAGAGTAGAAGACAAAGTAGAAAACGTCTTAAAGAGGTTCAAAAATGTTGGCGCGATACACATGCAGAGCAGGTTAGAGATTATGAAAGTACTAAAATTCGAAAGTCTCAAAAAACTGATAGTAAAGATCACATTAGCGCTAACAAACGGAAATCATAAAATACGGAACAGTGAAAATAGATCGAATATATGGACATACAGTATGTGATATGACAGAAGTATGTAGATATTGCTTGGCTTTAAAATTTAAGTCGGAGACTTGTAGATCGTCTAATTTGTGTTGCCATCAGGGAAAAGTAGTGTTTGTTCCCAATGAAGAGGCGTATCCACAAGAATTAAAAGATTTGTTATTTGGTAAAAATGAAATCCACAAACACTACAGGCAAAATATCCACACAATAATCCACATCGCATCATACATTGCTCAAAACGTAGATTTACACGATTCAGGACCATACGCTATCAGAATCTGTGGTCCCGCAACAATTAAAGCTACCAGAATCTTAATTTCAAAGAAACCACAATTTGGTCAGGTTTATATTTATGATCACAGAGAAACGATGCAATCGAAAGAGTTAAATGATCGGATGTATTAGAAATTCTACAGACAATAATGGATACAAATCCATATGTCCAAAAGTATCGCACTTTACACAAACTTTATCTGAAAAACATGGACAAAGAAGTTTCCTTGTATTTCTATATGAATCCGAAAGATCACACTCGCATATATAATAAACCAACATGTGACGGATTGTCATCAATAATAGTTTCATAAGCTGTCGATATCAAAGACAGAGTTGATATTTGTGCTTATCCAAAAGCACAGTCAATTTGTCGCAAGTAGCAGATCCGGGAAATGACTGGCACGTAGGGCCCGCATGGGGTTGGTGAGCAAAGCGAGCAGGGGGCAGCCTCCTAGTTTTTAATATAGACTAAAGAATGATGCCACTTACAGGCAGTCTACTAAGGTTACTAGCCTGATGTTTACTTTTACGAAAAGCTTTGTCAGACCTGAACATTTTCCTAACATGCCATTATACAGATGAAACCAATGGTGGTCCAGTCCATGATTTTCTCCTTCTTGAAAGGCTGAAAGAGGCTGACACTTAAACAAATCTCTTTATACAGTACTACCTGTTAATCTGTCATTTTTATCTTCATTAATACCAGACAACCCAGAGAATGTTGTGCATTTTGCATATGCTCATAATATTCACATGGCAACTATCTTGTCATCATAGTCACTTTCCTAAGAGTGTATTCACTGAACTATAAAAATGGAACAAACTCTTATTGTGCACACAGCATTTAATGAGCACTGCACGCCATCTGCATACCACAAAGAAGTCACAGTGTCTGTTTATTCTCTTTGTCAAGGCATCACAGTGGTAGTGCTGCTGCCTCTCAATAAGAGACCAGGGTTCATGTTCTGGGTCCTCCCTGTGTGGAGTTTGCTTGTTCTCCCTGTGTCTGTGTGGGTTTCCTCCGGGTACTCCAGTTTCCTCCCACAGTCCAAAGACATGCAGGTTAGGTGGATTGGTGACATTAAATTGGTCCATGTGTGTGGCTGAGGGTTGTTGCTTGTGTATGCCCTGCGATAGACTGGCGTCCTGTCCAGGGAATTTTTCCTGCATTATACCCTGTGCTAGCTGGGATGGGCTCCAGCATCCCCATTACCCTGCTCAGGAATAAGTGGTTTAGAAAATGAGTGACTGACAAATTACTGTATTTAAATTCCATACATATTTAATCTTCTTCTGCTCTGATTTATTTGATCTAAAAAAGAGAACACTCCTTAATTTCAGCAATAAATATAAAACAGCCGGTTTATCTTTTTAATATGTGTCAGTGGAAAATTAGATCACTTTTAACTTCACCAGTATACTTACTTATCATCCTTATTGTAATTTTAAAAAGATTTGCAAGGATTAAGAGCAGTAGTGAAGACATTATTCACAGAAACAACAGTTTATTCAGGCTAGAATAATAATGACCATAATTACTGTTATTAAGGCCAGTTCTATAATCTTGTGGGGGTTATTCTGCATTTATAACAATATATGCTGATTGAAATGATCATTCTTTTAAAAAACGTCTTTGCAAAATTTTCATCTTGCACTCTAACTGAAACACAAGTGAATTAAACAATTAAAAATTAAACATTGCTACTAAATCTTTAAAGTGAAAACTGAATTCACAGTCTAAATCCCACGTTAGAGCTGCCCTGCACAACCAAAGAACAGATATGCTTAACTTGTAAATAATTTACATTTTTTTCTTTAAAATGTATCAGATTTATAATTAACTGGGTGAGACCTGGATAGTGTGCCAGCCCCTCCTTTTACATGCTGCCACCCGTCACAATCTGTAGCCTAGCAACACTTACCAATCCGCAACTCCATATTGGGAGCACCAACAGGAATGAAAGGGGAAGATGGGCTGCCATTCATGGCCCTTCAGCTGAGCTTGCCTATGTGAATGACTTTGTCCTTGTGTCGCCTCAAAAATATAGAAATTTGTGTTTTTGTGTTCTTTATCTTTTATCAGACCTGTGCTTTCAGTCTGACTTTTGGTGTATTCTAATTATTCATTGTGTGTTTGTATATAAAAATATCCAGTAAAAATTCATGTAGGTATATTTCCATAATTGTTTTTTTGTCTATATTCCAACTATATGGATTTTCTCTGGGTTCTTTGATTATCTTTACAATCCAAAGACATGCAGGGTAGAGTGAAGCTTACTCTGATCGTGTGTGAGTGTATACAGTATAGTACATGAGACTGAGATTACCCTTTGTGTCACAATGCTCCACTATCTTTGATAGTTCAGGGTAGCAGATTTAATCTGCATATATTTCCTTATACACAGAAGTAAGAAAATGTTATCCAGAATTTCAAAACAAAGAGACTACCTGAAATTTATGCACCTGACTTTTTCTTTCTCAGAAACATGACAAACTACGGTAATTGTACCGTCATTTCCATGAGAGAAAATAACTAGATAGTTCATCATTGTCATCCTCACACAGCCGATTTCAAATAGACAGTCAGACGAAGTCATTTAAGTAGCCCAGAATGCAACAATTAAGAGCGGTGTTGCCAAGACTGGAGGTAGGACATTACGTTACCACTGTTAGGTATAATGGATTTGTGATTTGCGGTACATGCAGCAGCTGATCTCACTTGAAAAGTAACCTCAACAGATTGTTTCATCACCAAATTATGACTCACTAATACTAGTCTTTGCTGCACTTGCTTCCAAAACAAGTACCTTATCATTTTGTCTTATAAAGCTTCAAATGTATATAAATATGCCTGTCCAAATATAGTGTAGATTGTGGGTTTGGCACATGCATTGGCATTTGAAGTTACAAGCTTTATCTTGGATCAAAGCCATGTAGAGGACACAGATTGGTATTTTGTTTGACAAAATTGCTCTGTCTAGAGGTTAAATCTCAACAATCCAGAAGGCATAAATTAGAAATGAAACAATAGCATTTTAGTATTGTTTTATTTTGCCTGAATAGATCGGGACACATGCCTTGCCACAACAACGATCTCATTACTCTTTCAATTGCAATGCTCAAGGAAAATGCCAGAAACGAGTGTCAGGTGGGAGCACTAATTGTCATTGCTAGGCAACTAGGGATGAAGTGAATGAAAAGGATATAAACTAGAGAGAGAGAGACCTGCTATTCAGAAATGAAAATAAAGGAACAGGGATGCAGTGCTCTGTCTCCCCTCAGATATTCTGTGATGTAGCAGTCAAATGATATACTAAACTTGAGGATCAGAGTTTTCCCTTCTAAAAATCATAATCACTAATAATAAGCAGGAGAGTGAAGTATCTGAAATAAAACTGTAATTAAAAACCAAAGATTGCACTTTATGAACAATGTGGAGTAGACCAGTTCTAAACCAGCAGGCCAGGCCAGAGTATTCAAAGGAGTGAACGCACATTTCTTTTACAGCAAGGGCATTCTGGAGAGTAATACACGAGTAGTTGAAATGATTCAGAAATGGACTTATTCTCTGAATATGCGGTGTGGACGGCACGACGCCAATATGTCTTACAAAAGTGATAAACGCTGGATCTGTGAACTTAAAGCCTATGAGAAGCTGTAAGAAGAATTAAGTCTTTACCTGTACAGCTTTGGACATTGACCACAGAAATGAGCCATGCTTTGCTATTGGAGGCACTCCTGAAAAGGACAGTATGTCTAACATGCACTGCCATGAAAAGGTTCTTTTCCCTGTTCCCAATTTCCTCTGTTATTATTGATCTTTGACACTGAACATTTTCAGGTCTGCAACCAAAATATAGTATCAAATAAAGTGAACAAATAACACATTTTTAAAATTTCCTTAATTTTTCTAATGAATAAAGTTGTTCAACTGGTACTGTATAAAAAGTAATTACCTCCTTACACTAAACAACGGGTTGGACCACCTTTAGCTGCAATGACGGCAAACAAATGCCCCCTTTAATTCAATTTTTCACATTGCTCTAGAGGAATTTTATTTCATTCTCCATTGGAGAAATACTATTTTACCCCCTTGTGATTTCCTATTAATCTGCATATACCACTTGACCTTAGGGTCAAAAATGACCCACCTTCATAACATACCTTTTAGAAAAGCCCACCAATTCCATTTTAATGTTTAAATTAATTTTATATGAAAAAAGATCAGCAATGCATTAAGACAATGCTGACAGGGTAACTGTCCTTTTACAGTGTACATTGCTCATTGGTACTACATAACACAGAAATTTGTTTTTTTGCTGTTGTTTTGATTTTGTGATTATTCTTATTATTACTAACATTTCTAAAGAAACCACAGGAGTAAACATTGCTTTGATCCCTTATGCAGGACATTGATGATTATGAACATTACACTGATGTTTATTGCAAGGAGATCCTTCAAGTTTGTCATTTCCAGGATGTTTTTTTTCATTGGATGGTGTAATGAAAAGGTAGAAGATTGAGACAATGTACTTGGCATTGGAAATGGCCAGTCTAGTCAGCCCTGGGGTCACCTTTATCACACTGTGTGCTGCCATCCTGCTCTGATTGTCAAGGGGGTAATGAGGACCATTCTGCTTTGTTTTTACATAAAAAATGTCTCTCTTCAGCTAGAAGGTCTTCATAGAGTTCCTTATTTTAAGCAGACTCATTATGATATGGGTTTTATTCTTTATCATTCTCTTCTTCAGAGATCTCCTTTACTTTTTTCCATTTTTCTCTTGTTCATCCTGTACATTTTCTGAAGAAAGCAGGTCAAGGACATTGTGCTGGCACTCATGCCTATAGCAAAGTGGGGTACAGGTACGTGCAGCAACTTTTATAGCATTATGACCCCCATTACCCATAACCCATTCCATGCAAAAAATAGTGCTCTTTTGTGAAAGATATTTGTAATTTGATACACCGTATGAAAAAGTGTCTGTAACATTCTCCTTCTCTCTGTGTGCTACAGTGCATCCGGAAAGTATTCACAGCGCATCACTTTTTCCACCTTTTGTTATGTTACAGCCTTATTCCAAAATGGATTAAATTCATTTTTACCTCAGAATTCTACACACAACACCCCATAATGACAACGTGAAAAAAGTTTACTTCAGATTTTTGCAAATTTATTAAAAAAAAAAAATTGAGAAAGCACATGTACATAAGTATTCACAGCCTTTGCTCAATACAGTATTTTGTCGATGCACCTTTGGCAGCAATTACAGCCTCAAGTCTTTTTGAATATGATGCCACAAGCTTGGCACACCTATCCTTGGCCAGTTTCGCCCATTCCTCTTTGCAGCACCTCTCAAGCTCCATCAGGTTGGATGGGAAGCGTCGGTGCACAGCCATTTTAAGATCTCTCCAGAGATGTTCAATCGGATTCAAACTTTGGCTGGGCCACTCAAGGACATTCACAGAGTTGTCCTGAAGCCACCCCTTTGATATCTTGGCTGTGTGCTTAGGGTCGTTGTCCTGCTGAAAGATGAACCGTTGCCCCAGTCTGAGGTCAAGAGCGATCTGGTGCAGGTTTTCATCCAGGATGTCTCTGTACATTGCTGCAGTCATCTTTCACTTTATCCTGACTAGTCTCCCAGTTCCTGCCGCTGAAAAACATCCCCACAGCATGATGCCTTCACCACCATGCTTCACTGTAGGGATGGTGCCAGGTTTCCTCCAAACGTGATGCCTGGCATTCACACCAAAGAGTTCAATCTTTGTCTCATCAGACCAGAGAATTTTCTTTCTCATGGTCTGAGAGTCCTTCAGGTGCCTTTTGGAAAACTCTAGGTGGGCTGCCATGTGCCTTTTACTAAGGAGTGGCTTCCGTCTGGCCACTCTACCATACAGGCCTGATTGGTGGATTGCTGCAGAGATGGTTGTCCTTCTGGAAGGTTCTCCTCTCTCCACAGAGGACCTCTGGAGCTCTGACAGAGTGACCATCGGGTTCTTGATCACCTCCCTGACTAAGGCCCTTCTCCCCCGATCGCTCAGTTTAGATGGCCGGCCAGCTCTAGGAAGAGTCCTGGTGGTTTTGAACTTCTTCCACTTACGGATGATGGAGGCCACTGTGCTCATTGGGACCTTCAAAGCAGCAGAAATTTTTCTGTAACCTTCCCCAGATTTGTGCCTCGAGACAATCCTGTCTCGGAGGTCTACAGACAATTCCTTTGACTTCATGCTTGGTTTGTGCTCTGACATGAACTGTCAACTGTGGGACCTTATATAGACAGGTGTGTGCCTTTCCAAATCATGTCCAATCAACTGAATTTACCACAGGTGGACTCCAATGAAGCTGCAGAAACATCTCAAGGATGATCAGGGGAAACAAGATGCACCTGAGCTCAATTTTGAGTTTCATGGCAAAGGCTGTGAATACTTATGTACATGTGCTTTCTCAATTTTTTTATTTTTAATAAATTTGCAAAAACTTCAAGTAAACTTTTTTCACGTTGTAATTATGGGGTGTTGAGTGTAGAATTCTGAGGAAAAAAATGAATTTAATCCATTTTGGAATAAGGCTGTAACATAACAAAATGTGGAAAATGTGATGCGCTGTGAATATTTTCCGGATGCACTGTATATGGGGACATTATGAGTCTGAATGTACAGAAGGTGCATGCTTCACATGGAAAGTTTAGGTCTTCCCACAAGATGCATGGTCAGGTGTGAGAGTTGAGGAATAGACAGCACTGCAGATTCATGAAAAAGCTGTTCAAGCAAATACATCTTCTCTCTTTCCCTCATCCTAGGTGTGTGTGATCAATAGAGAGAGTGTGGGAGACTAAAATACTGGAACTGTAAATAAAGTTATGCTTGTAAACTACAGTATATATGCTCAGGTGGCAATCTGCGCCACCACTACCTGATCAAGGCACCATGCACCTCCCTGTGTTGATGGATTAAAGGTGGGGGTACCAGCTGTCCACTAGACCAACGTCATCAAATACTATCATGTGAATCCTGAAAACCAAGACGACTGATTTATGACCATTTACGTTAAATAGGCTGTCCATTAGGGGCTGGGTGGCCCTTTTGGCCTTGGAACCCATGAAGATTTTTTTTTTCCTGGCCATCTGACCTTGCCTTTTTCTTTTGTTACTTATTCTTTAATATTATTGCCTAATCTTTTTTGTATCATATAACTTTCTTTTTGTCATCTTGTAAAGCACTTTGAGTTACATTGTTTGTATAAAATGTGCTATATAAATAAGTGTTGTTGTATTATAAGTACACGGATTGGGAGAGCATGGGGGGTCATGAGGTCGCTGGAAAGGGGTGTATGGCGCTCCCGATATCTATACAAAAGGACGAAGGTCCAAGTCTTTAGAGTCTTGTTATATGGTTGTGAGACATGGACACTATCCAGTGACCTGAGTCGATGACTGGACTCCTTTGGTACTGTCTCTTCGGGGAATCCTTGGGTACCGCTGGTTTGACTTTGTATCGAATGAGCTGTTGCTCACAGAGTCCTGAATGAGGCACATTACCTGCATTGTGAGGGAGCATCAGTTACGGCATTACGGCCATGTGGCACAATTCTCCGAGGGTGATCTGGCTCGTAAGATCCTCATTGTTGAGGACTCAAGTGGCTGGACCAGGCCAAGGGGACGCCCATATAACACCTGGCTGTGGCAGATAGATGGCCATTTTCGGAGGGTGGGACTGGACCGCGTGTCTGCCTGGGGGGTTGCCAACCAGGATCCCGAGTTGTGTTGTTGTGTGGTGGGTGCGGCAACATGCTGTACCAGTGCATACTCCTCAACCTGACCTGACCTGTTGTATTATAGGTGAATATCACCCCCCAATGTTTCAGTTTGCCCCTTAAGATTTTGGTTTGGAGCCAGGGCAGTGGTCTAGTATTTTCCTTTGGAAACTGCACTAAGGAGGTAAAAACTAAACATTTTTACACTAGGAACAACCACATAAAGCTTCTAGAAGAGCTGTGAGCAACCATTGAACCACCATGGAGCAAAATAGAGAGCAGCTTCAAACCTGTAAACTTAGGCAGCCCATGTCTACCATAATCGGTTCTTCCTTGTTCCTTTTATCATCTGCTGCTTAACTGAGATGTACCTGACAGTTCCAAATCCTTGAAGGTGTGCTGATTGCAACTTTAGGCCTGTTGCTAGTCATGATTTAGGTAAACTCATAAAAAAACTGAAAAAATACCAAGGTGAGGAGGCTGAAGTTGCAATATGTAGAAATCGAGTGGGTTTTAACACATACCATAATGTGACTCAGAATGAGTGTATGGTAAAATAAATTGTATGAATAGATAGATAGATAGATAGATAGATAGATAGATAGATAGATAGATAGATAGATAGATAGATAGATAGATAGATAGATAGATAGATAGATAGATAGATAGATAGATCCTTATTTGTCCCCAGGGAAAATTTTGGCTTTTTACAGAAGCTCTTTAAGTAAATACATAAATAGATAAATATATACGCACACACACACTTAACACAGTCTGAACACATACCAGAATAACTAAAAACAAAGAAATCTTCTAACTTGGCAGTCCCAGTGCCAGTCCCAGTGAGGCATTATGCAGACATATTGCTGTTGGTATAAACGAACCCCAGTAGCTTTTCTTGACACATTTTGGCTGAATATGTCCTCAGTGTTAGTGTGTCAGGGAGAGGATGTGCAGCATTGTTTATAATGACACTCAGTTTTGTTTTAACTCTCTCCTTTGCTATGGCCTTCAGGGGACCCAGAGTGCTGCCCCTTTTAATTAGCTTGTCGATTTGGTGAGCCTCTTTTGAAGTGATATTACTGGCCCAGCAAACCACAGCGTAGTAAATCACACTGGCCATCACAGAGTTGTAGAAGATGTGAAGGATATCACTTCTCATATTAAAGGAACAAAGTCTTCTAAGAAACAAGAGCCTACTCTGCCCTTTCTTATATAGTTCCTCAGTGTCATTAAACCATTTCACCATGGCATTGATGTGGACTCATACGTATTTGTAGGAGTAGACCACCTCTACATCCACTCCTTTGAATAGTGAAGGACACAGAGGCTCTTTTGTGTGGCTAAGGTCAATAACCATCACTTGGTTTGGCATTTACTTTAAATTTATTCTTTGATTGCTTTCCATTTTAGTTTTGATTCCTTAGGCTATGGGCCCAACTCCGATCCTGGACTGCTACAGTGGCTACAGGTTTTCATTCTAACCATTTTCTTAATTAGTGAACAGTTTTTGCTGCTAACTAACTTAATTTAATTGTTTTACTATTTAAGATTCAGACCCTTTAAATCAGGAGTGAGCAACATTTGTCCTGGAGGGCCGCAGTGACGGCAGGTTTTTGTTCCAACCCAGTTGCTTCATAAGAAGTAATTTATTGGTGATGAAGCCCTTATTGCTTAAGTGACATTCCTCTGCTTCATTTCAGTTATCTTGCCAAGATTTTGAACCCTTAATTGCTTATTTTAGTGTTAAAGAGCAGCATTATTGCTCCTTATGAGCAATTAAATGGAAATGACAAAGAGACCAACAGTTTTCCATCTTGCGTGTCTCCATATACACCTGTGTGTGTTCGTCATGCACTATTTGGTTTAATAAAGTACTCGAAAAGAAACTGAAGAGAAAATTAAGAACTGAAAATGACTTGTCTGTTTAAAGCTTCAGATCACTTGGATGACACCATTAGAAAGGAAAAAAAAATCTCCTTTTTAAGAATGACCTGTGAGTTAAAACACTAATAGATCATGATATTAAATAAGATCTGTTATTAGGAAGGATTGTTTTCTAATTAAGCAACTGGGTTGGAACAAAAACCTGCTGCAACTGCAGAGCAGCAGGACTTTGATCACCCTTACTTTAAGCCAGTGGTGGCAAACTCCAGTCCTGGAGTGCCGTAGTGGCTGCAGGTTTTCATTCTAACCATCTTCTTCATTAGTTTTTACTGCTAATTAACTTCATTTGCCTTAATTTTAATTAACTTGATTCAGGCCCCTTGGTTCGCTCTTTTTCTTTAATTAGCTACCAAACAATAATGAGACACAAAACAAAGTGCCACATGACCAGCTCACCTGTGCCCATCACACAATATCTGAAAATAAAGAGAGGTGAAGGCCTCAGTAAGGTTGATCTCTCAGGTCCCCAAAACACTTTGACAATGTTCTTAGGAAAAACAGAAAATTAAAAGTTATGGAAATGTCTGCTGTGTCAGAATGTGAGCAGCAACAAGCCACAGAATTAAATAATGAGTTTAATTAACAGCAAGAATTGGCTTCTCATTAAGAAACTGGTTGGGGTGAAATTAGTTGGGAGTTTGAAGCCCCAATTTAGCTGGTCAACTGTTGACTTGTTTCACATTTGATTTCTGTTTGGCTGTCATTTAATGGAGAAAATAATTCACAGCACTGAATCCTTAAAAACAGGGCAATTAAAATTAAGGGGAAAAGAAGTTAATTAGCAGTGAAAACTGGTCACTGATTAGGAAAAGGGTTAGAATGAAGACCTGCAGCCACTGCCAAACTCCAGGACTGGAGTTTGCCACCCCTGCTTTAGGCTTTCCATTTGTATATGTAATTTATTCCCAAAAAAAAAATATATATATATATATATATATATAAATAATCGGCTAGATTCACAAAGTACAAATGCTAAAAAAAATCACAATTTACATGTTATAGTTTAATGTCGATTATATTTATAATTTAAACTGATCTCCTTTATTTTATTGCGTATTGAATGCTAATTCTCATTTATAAAAATATGAATTATTTAGGGAAAAATCACTACGATGGATAAATTCACATTTTCAATATTATATTCACAGTTTGTTTCAATAGCTTACAGAGCCTGAAGTAGATCCGTCAAACTAATACCGAAGCTGAAGCTCTCACTTCACCTCGGTATTGCTTTGGTGAAGCTTCGCCACGAGGACAACGCTAAAGTTGGCTACTTATTCGCAACTCCTCATCCGACAGAAGCCATCAGCGGCGCACTTGCAGAGAGAAGCGCCCTGCCTATAGCTCGGTGTGGTTCAACGAGCTGACGTACAGCTGTGAGCTTTTGTTCCAGTTTACGCCCAAGCAGGTCATAGCGTAAATCGCCCTAATTCATGGTGTTCATAAGAGATGCAATTACGAGTAGATTTACATTATAGACTAAAATATCTGGGTCAGACATATGAAATATTAAAATGTGTGCTTCAATTTAAATGTTTAAAATCTAAACATTCTCGATTATAATAGAAACATTTTTTATTTTCACCATCTAATAGAGATCCATAGAGTAAAGGATCAAAAAGAGCATCATATTCGTAACCACTGACCTTGAAATGGTCTAAAACGATACCCCGCATGCTAATGTTTGGAATTTGTCATTTTTAACCTTTTGGGCGTGTCGGGCTGGGATTACCGATAATGAATTAAAATTCAAAAATATGATCAATTTCATGATGTACAACCTCGAAATAACATAAAAGGTCACCCCAAATGGTCATAT
The DNA here is from genome assembly GCF_900747795.2 of Erpetoichthys calabaricus. NCBI lineage: Eukaryota > Metazoa > Chordata > Cladistia > Polypteriformes > Polypteridae > Erpetoichthys > Erpetoichthys calabaricus. The sequence goes on along the minus strand of NC_041395.2, from coordinate 107,948,340 downwards.
TACCAATCCTCATTTTTTGAAGTTTTGTAAACAGGAAAAACTTTGACTTGCATTCATTAGAGGATGAACCCCTGGGGTCGGTAAAAGTGACATGCAGAACTTCCGATCATTTTTTGCGAAATATATCTATTGTTTTACTTTTTATTATAAAGGTGTAATTTCCTGAACAAAATATGGTGTAGAAATGTCGCTACAAATTAGAGGATTTCGGCTCTAGAAGGCCAAAAATAGGGTGAACCCTGAAAAACTTGACGTCTTGCATAATAGGTATCAAGACTAATCGAACGGTATATCATGTGTGGGGGTTCTCTAGTATCGGTAAGTCAGGAGGCACCGAACAATAAAGCCGAAGTGATTTTAAAGCGTTCATAAGCAATTCTTACGAGACTAACTATTACGAAAAACGTAGAGAAAATTTGAAAAACAGCAAAAGTTATCAGGCTTTTTCTCTCCTATTTCAAGTGTAACCTCCCCTTCTTATCGGTTCTGTCAGGCTCTTCATCCTCCCCTGTGACGTGTCCCTCACGTGTGCTGTATTTGATAACAAAGCAGCGTGCGCTCGTCGGTGACGTCACAAGGGGCGTGGTATCATACGCTACCGTCAAAGATGGCGGCTTCCACTGAGCTAAACCTGGAGCTGTTGCCTTCAGATCCGCTGCTGCTCATCTTCTCGTTTCTAGATTACAAAGATTTATTCAGGTGAGAATGGGAAAACATACAGCTGCAACGACAGTGTCTCGGATAAACTTTTTTAATATTGTTGCGATGTGTAAGGCACAGCTCGAGTAGTTGCCCTCCGGGTAGGCTCGAAGTATAAGCTTGGGAGCTGCAACAGTGAAGGAAAGGAAACTCGTAATTTACTGAAAAGAATCTTAGTAGAACACTTGCTTGAGCAAATGAAGCAACAATTATTTATAGTTGAATGACTGAGGAAACAGACCAAAGCATTAGTGGAGATGGGAAATAAGCAAAAATAGGACCGATTTAGGGTAGGGTGGGGGTGAGCACAAGGAGATTTAGCTGTACGATCATGTTAACGGATACAGGCTGAGAAAACGGCCGATTAGCGAACAGTCAAGAGCGGGTTGTGTAATAATCCAAAAGACCAAAGAGAGAAACTTATTTTCACGTGTCAGGGATATGCACTGTAAAATACCCGAGTGCCAGAACGGCAGGTATACTGTAATACAAATGACCAAAAAGAAACTCACAAAGATAAGGTTATACAAAGACAAGGGAGTAGGAGGCAAAGTTCAAAGAGAACGTGTGACTGTTACAGCAGAGTAGGGATTTGGTAAAGGAATGTGAGTGACCATCCGGTGCTCTTGTTTGTTATAACCCGGTATATGATGTACATACAATACCTAGCAGCTGGAGACTGGCTTAGAATGAGTGAGCATGAATCTGTGTATGACAGTGCCCAGTAATGAACTGGCATTCGTGGCACTTAGCTAGCGTGATACTAAACAGTAAATGGGTGAAATTGTATAAGAAAATAATTAGTCTATTTCTTAACATTCTGTTATATACAGCATAAACGTAATTTTTTTTTCTACCATGATTTACTAAAAATAATGAGTTGACGTCATTAACATGACTTGTGTTGTTATCTGGTTTTCTTGACTTTGAAAATGCAACATTGAGTTTGAAGGAGAAAATACATGTTTAATAAAAAAAATCCAATGTGTTCAAATGTTTGACCTTTAATTAATGCAACAATAATCAAAGAGCTGTTTAGCTTTAACTTAAGTGAGTAGCTATAAGGCACCTGTAAAAATAAGTTAGAAGAAAAAGCAACCTGGAGAGCTGGTGTCACTAAAGTTCATGCCACATGATGCAACCTTTCCACTGATTTTCAGTCATAGCCTTCTTTTACACAGTCTTGGTGATTCAGATACAGTTGGCAATGTGCTTTCAGTAGCGTAATGTTACTCAATCCAACTAGCTGTCAGTTCACTCTGGTAAAATCTAACAGGTTTGCTTTTGCCTTTAGTCATAGGGGTGGAGTGTGTTTGCATGAGAGCTGAGAACTAATAAATGCTCATGCCCATTTTGAGTCGCACACACAGAAGAGAGGCCAACCACAGTCTTTGATGTTGTCACCAGACCATGTCAGTTTATGTGACCGAAAAATCGATGCCCATGTCACATTTATCAACTGAATGCCTACCTTCCAGCATGGTCATGCTTGACCCTTTTTGTGACAGCCAATAGTGTGCTGCCTGGTGGAGCCAACGCTGTATGGCACAATGAGTTCGGCCTCAGTCTTACCAATTATTTTTTCTAGGACATAAAACACAAGGCATCAAAAAGATGAGCCTCTCTTCTGTTTGTGCGGTTCAAAAACAAGCATGTTCGTTATTCCTCGTTACTACATGCAATGCATTGTACATCCAGATGATGGTTGCAAGCTGTCATGCACACACAGCCCACTCCCACTACTAAAGACAGAATCAAACCTGTTTGATATTTATCAGAGCAAGGCACAGGCTAGGAATTTCACATTATGTGACTGGCCTTCAGGGGGGGAGCATACCACTGACTGCCCAGAACTGGAACAATTAGGTAAATGGAGGCTACGACTGCAAATAGCTGGAAAAGACACACAATGTGCAGCTAAAGAAAGTAAGGCTGTCGAAGTAATTTTGCGTGTGTGTGTGTTGAGAGAGGGGATGGCATTACACTGAGACCTTAATAGGTACCCAGTCATGATTACTGCAAGACGGAGTGAGTGAGTGAGACATGTTATTGGGTTGTCAGTCCAGCTATAACTTTACACTAATGAAAAAAAATGGTGTTTATCACAGAAGTGGTCTTATGCCAATTTGTAGATAGTCACATTTCCCCACTGCTTTATAAATGTAAGAAATATTGTTTTCTGTTAATTGGGAATTGAAAAGTATTTTGTTTTATTTATTAATGTCAATGTGGCTACATTACTAGTACTTGTTTACATTTTCTAATTGCAATATTCCAACAGAAATGCAAACAAAGTGTTAAATGAAGGTTCAGTTTGTCATACTGGCATCCCTGATTATGCAGAGCCTAAAATATTCATGAAAAAAACAAAAGCATGCCTGCATTTTTAGCTAGTTAACACATACTTGCCTTTTCTTTTATGAACAAAACATTACATTGATCTTTTATATGGGTGACCAACTGAATGTTGACTTTTCAGTGTTGTCAGAATCTGAACGGCAGCCAAAACATTTCCCATTATAGTCAACTGAAATTATAGCCATAGTTAAAACTGAGACTTCATTTACAACCCCCAAAGGCAGATCATTGCATTTTTTGCAGTGTGGTGGGAAGTAGTAACTTAGTAGGAAGAAAGCCTCGAGTGTCTTTTGGTGCAAGAGCTGAATTTATTTTTCAATTTTAGTAAAAAGAAGATCAACAAGGGTTTTCTTATTACTATCTGTGTGCATTTTGAAATGGGATTAAATAGATTTAAGTACACTCATTTTCCCACCCATTTTTGTGTCTCTATCAAAGCTTTCAATAAGAAAATGTCATTTTAAAACGATGATAGTTTCTAATAAATTTGAAGGAATTGAAAAATAATTTCTGAATAGAATGAGAGGTGATCAAAACGTTTTAATTCCGAACCAGCAAGGGGTTTGGTAAGATGCTAAATTTTTAAGTGGTGAGGAATTAGCTCTCCTGTACAAAAAAAAACAGTGTACGCTTCAAGTTTTTAACATTTGTGGCTTATTGTTTTAGGGTTGTATTAACACAGATGCAAAAAACTACAAAATCAAACATTGTGCTGTCATTAAGCTTTTAATGCCAGAGAAAAATTCAGCTTTTCAGATTTAATACTAGCATAGTCCGTTCATACCAGGTCCAATCTCCTTCATGTGGTACTGGTAGGACATCAACATCTAAAACAGAAGATAATTTTGCAACTGTGAGGCAAATTGTAATGGATGCATGAGATAGAAGATACACTATAGGAATTAGTTATGGGCCAGTTGAATTAATTTTTTGTGAACAATTAAACACGAGTAAGGTCTGTGTATGTTGAGTGCCCAGCGTTCTGACTTCTTAAATTAAGCATCACTCCATCCATTGTGTCCCAGGGAGCATCTCAAGCTAGTCCATTAGAGAAGGAAGAAATGTATCAATCATTTCATCACCAGGAATTAAACATGAGTACATTGTAATCATCACCATTGAATTTCATTATGGAAGGCACTATTGGCAAGATCATAGGCACCATTTTTTATAATGCTGAGAGGGGTATTTCATTTTGATCACCTCTGTCAAAAGCCCACATAATTGGTCAATATTGTGCTGATTTTCTTTGGCAATTATGGCAGGCAATTGAGGGAGAGCAGTGAGAAGAACTGCTGAGTATCTTCCTTCTGCATTATGACAGTGCCCTGCTCACACTGCACGGGTTACAAGGGCTGCTGAAACTGGATTCCCAGAAATGGCAGAGCAGCATTGTCCTCCAGACCTGGTCTTCTTTATCTGCCACCTCTTCCCCAGTCTGTAGAGCTACCACTGTGGGATGCACAAAGCCAATGAAGAGGTTGCTACAGATGAGTCGTTGGAAAGTAAGACTTAATGTTTTAGTTAATGTGGTATAGGAAAGCCTCACAAATGGTATTGTGAGTATATTAGTGCATACAGGAATTATGGTGAAAAATGAAACTTGTTTGGTTTTGCTGGTCTCTTAATAGGTCACCTCACCTTTCAGCATGTTCACATATCATACGTAAAAAGATGGCAAACATATAATTCCTAAAGTAAGGAAAAAGCAACTATTTTAGGGAAAAATAACTTTGTAATTATATTCATAGGTTTGAAAAATGCAACTGTAAGTGATATGAAAACAACGATATTTGTAATGGGGGTGGCACGGTGGCGCTGTGGTAGCGTGGAGTTTGCATGTTCTCCCCCTGTCTGCGTGGGTTTTCCTGGGTTAGGGTGCATTGGCGATCCGAAATTGCCCCTAGTGTGTGTTTGGTGTGTGGGTGTGTGTGTGTGTCCTGTGGTGGGCTGGCACCCTGCCCGGGGTTTGTTTCCTGCCTTGAACCCTGTGTTGGCTGGGATTGGCTCCGGCAGACCCCTGTGACCCTGTGTTAGGATGTAGTGGGTTGGATAATGGATGGATGGATATTTGTAATTAATTAATAACACAGCAAGAGAGCAGCGTTTCCCATGAAATGGTCTCTTCGTTCATAAGCTGTTCAGTTAATACTGTTTCTTATTGTAATTTTTACTTTGAATTCAATTTCGCATTGGCATCAGTAATGTCATAAGCGAAGATTTGTGTGGAAAGATTAATAGAGTACAAACCTTTGGTTTAGAATTTAGAAGTAAAATGTGTGTTTGAGGTTCTCCATGGACAGACCCCTTATAAAGGTAAGGAACTGCATTACAATGAGTGCAAAGGCAATGTGTTTCAAGAGGTCACCCGTGAGACTGACTTTGTGATTTAGCTTTTTGAATTTGGAACAGGTGCTTCTGCAGAGCGGTTTATTGATAATTCAGACAAATCCTTGCTTAATTGCAAGTTAAAATCATCACAATAGAGAATATAAACAAAATTCAAAATTGGGTAAAATTCCATTTCAATTAAAGGAAAGTTAAACACAACAACTAATGAACTGTGCACTGATATTTTTTGTTTGTTTGTTTGTACTTTATAAATTGATACAGCCCTGTTTTAATGCCATGGAAATAATTTTGTCTTAAGTTAAAAACAAAAAAAAAATTGGGCATCAGTAACAAGCACTACTGTAGCATGAAATGGCATCCTGCAGATTTTACAAATCGGAATATCAAAAACACATTTGGGCTTTAAACACCCAGACAATATCATTCCTAACCAGGTGTCTTTGCCCTGCCATACACACTCTCACTCTAATTTCCATTCATGTTGGAACTTAAGATAATGATGACAAAATAGTTTTCTGCTTATCCCTGTAATAATACCTCACATGTTTCATTTAAACTAGATTAAGTAGTGTAAAAATGGATAGATGGGAGTTATAATATCCAGCAGAAAACTAAAGAATCACAGATGAAATCTGCTATGCATGGTCATGCGTCTGTTTTGCCCAACTTAATACATAAGTGTCAATGTCAAGAGTTTCAATGCTGAAACCAACTTTTAGTTATTCTCTAATAGAAAAGCAGCCTGCAAATAAATAGTTTTTTATTTGCAGAACATGCCATTGTTTTTGACTTTTAACTTGGACCTCTATGTAGTCTTGTTTTTAAGTATACACTATGTGTCACTTATTATGTATGATCATTTATTATTTAATAAAATGATGGCTACACTTAACAGCACTACTTTATGCCCACTCCATGAACTTTGAGAATAAATAAAGAGTACAGTAAAGAATTTGGGTAAATATTACAGTTTTGTTATTCATCCCTCATCTTGAAACCATAATTCTATCAAAATGGAACAATATTGATTTCTGGTATCTGCATGAGTTTTCCTTCTGTAACTCTGGTTTCCTACTTATTTTGCCAGAGACAGGTGCCTGTGAAATGGCCTGATGTTAGTGTGTGCAAGTGTTGTACTGGCTTCGTGTTTTTGACTTCTTCATGGTAATGCTGGAATAGGCCCATATGACCTTGAGTTAGATTAAGGGAATTTCAAAATGTTTGCATAGGCTGTTATATGTATTTGTTATTGCCTACTTTCAGATTTTAGTGCTAAACGTTTAAGATCTATTAGTCTCTAAAATTTTATTTTTTCCCCCTCTTGTAGATGACTGATTTTTTTGGATTTACTTTCATTTCTGATACTTCAATTTTTTATGCTAATGTGCCGGAGGCAAGGTTACTGTATGTTCTGATCAGTTTGGGCTGTCTCCATAGTCAAACTCAAAGTGAACTTTATTGTCACAGATAGACGAAATTGCGAAGCTCAGGGTCCACAGTGTAACAACATGACGTGCAATAAATAAATTAAAAATAGAATTAAAATTTAAAAATTAAAACACAAACAAGACAAGACATTGTGCAAAGATAGGACAAAGAAGTAGCAGCAATATTGATGTGTAAGGTATGTAATATAATAAATAATAAATAATATAGATAATGCAGAAATTATCAGTGTATGCTAATAGTTGTTTAAGACGTGTAAACAATGACAGGTCAGAATGTTTCACAGCAGAAGGATCTCAAGAGTGTCAAAATACTTAAAGGTCAGTATGAGATTTTCAGTTCTTTTCTACATGCACACTCATCTTCACAGGACAGTGGCTCACATGTATAAAAGTTATGTTTTTAGAGGTGGTTGAGGACATATGGAAGGTCCCAGGGGGCAGCCTGGTGTTAAGGAGTCTAACAGCTTGGGGGTAAAAACTCTCCTGCAGCCTGGCAGATCTGGCTTTGATGCTGCAGTATCTTCTCTTGGATGGCAAAAGTGTGAAAAGTCCGTGTAAGGGGTCCTGCACAATGCTGCAGGCCTTGCGGACACTGCGTTTGTAAAATATGTCCTGTAGTGAAGGGAGAGGCACCCCAATAATGTTCTCTGCTGTCTTCACTATCCTTTGCTGTAGTTATCCTTAGTTGTATGGATCTCATTGACTTCCTTTTTATGCTTTTTGCTTCCTCCTAAATGTAGTTGCTGCATGGTCAATCGTCGATTTCGAGAGGTCTCAACCCATGACCCATTGTGGAAACGCCAGTGTCAGAAGTATTGGCTGCTGACGGAGTAAGTAAAAGTCTTGCAGACTTTTCCAATTGCTGGGTGGGACTGTGTTAGTACCAGTTATATCAGGGCATAGTGAAATGTGATGTAGTACTGTATTTTGTAGCTGACTGTTTGTTTTTAGTATAGCGGAAATACTGAGTATACAAACATAAATACTGAGCATATGTTTGTTCACTCTATGTTCTCAGAGCAACGCTTACATACTTCCTTTATTCTTAGTACTAGCAGCATGTGCATGTGTGCTGCTCCTGGCCTTTTGGCTAACTTGAATTGGGATCTGTTTTGCTGTCAGGAGTGGCAGTTGGATGAGTAAAAAAGGAAAATACTGTATACATAATATACAAGATGAAGTGACCTCCCTCGAGGTGAATTTGAAACAGCATATTAATCTACATTCAAAGTCATACAGAATGTTTTTCTGTTTTTAAGATAGACAAGTTCATAAATTTGCAGATGATTTTCAATAGCAGGTTTTGAAATTTCAAAAATGTTACTGTACACAGTGTGCTCTGTTTGAGATACCTCAACAAAATTATAACTTTGCAGACAGATTTCCTTGATGTGTAAGTGTGGTGCACTTCTAAAGAATCAGTTTACTGAGTGCTAAGTTGTTTCATGCGGACAGACAGACATGGCAACTAGTGTAGGTGCTACTTGCATTATACGACAGTGAACCTAAATATTAGGTATGTTTGCATAATGTTGGATCTGAATTAAATGCTACAGAAACAGAAAAGTTGGGTTTTCACTACAACCTGAACTTCATGGCCCATGAGCAGGCCTGAGAGGTTTGCATGTTCACTAAGTAAATATTTGGGTTCAAAAGCATAATGATGATACTTTCTTGATCTACCAATAATATCAAACCTAAGTTAGACCCAATATGCAAACTTAATGCAGAAGTCTAATTTAGAGTTTAAAGAAAATGATGCTAGTGTACACATACTACATGTACATGTAATTTGTATTTTGCATATTCAGTGCACTTCATTATGCTGTTTCTTTTACCTGAACGAGGCCCTGCCACCTTCTCAGTAAGAAAACAGCAAGCTATTATGTAACAAAGCTAAGGGAGCTTTTATTTTTCTGATTCTTTAGCATCTTTTCAGTTTTTTGACTCCTTGTGCTTATGAGGTTGAAAGCATTGTGAGCTGAAAATGAAGCAAGCTTTCTGTAAAGTTCATATGAAAGAGAATTTGTTTTTATAAGAAATGTCTACTTTAAAAAAGTAACCATCAGTCAGTTCTCAATAAATCCTATCTTTTTGTTAAGTCATTAGCCTATGTTTATTCTCTAGCAAGTTTAGAAATATGCCACTGCTATGTAGATGTAGAGAGCATTTACTTTGCTGTCTCTGGATAGACGGATTTACCATAGCAGACTGATCCAAATCTATTCTACCTAATCCAGAACACAAATACACAGTAGTATGATATTTACTTAAAAATTCTTTTGGGTCTGTCAGTTCCAGTACTTTTCGTAGTTCTAGATTAGATTTTGTAGTGCAGTCACACATTTCTAAATAAAGTATAGTTTAAAGCAGTGCCGAAATGATGTGTATATTTTTAGACCTATAACAATATTGATACATGGCAGCAAAGATAACCAATTATCAATATGTATTTTGCCAGTATTGCTGGTGTGTTTAAGTTTTTGGCTTCCAAAAAAAATTAAATTAAATGAAAAGATTAAACGTATGATGTTTTATCACGTACATGTTGTAATGCAGTGTTTCTTAACTTCTTATGTGTTGTGACGTATTTTTTTCCTATGCAATCGACTTTTTGCTTGACCAGTTCCGCCTTGGTGATATGATCATTGTTAGAGCAGGGGTGTAATCAGGGTGCTTGAGAAACTCTATTTTAATGCACACTGAAGGTGCACTCATTTTTTAAATTGAGACCCATCAAGATAGTAATATGGCCTGTGTTGACTTAAACGTAAAGGATAAACTCCACTGGCAGAAAAGTTGCCACATTATGTGTTGTCATCTGACATTTGTATGATGCAAGAATTGTTTTCAAAGGATTAAGGCAGAGTGGTGGCTCTCAGGCTAAGGATCTGCTCTGATATCTGGAAGGTTACCAGTTGCTGTTACTGCCAGAAGGGATCCTACTTCGTTGGGCCCTTAACCATAAAATTCCTCCAGGGGTGCTGTGCAATGGCTGACTCTGCACTCTGACCTCCAAAGGTCACTTGAAAAGACAATTTCCCCTTTGGGATTAATAAAGTGTACCAAATGCCAAAAAAAAAAAAGAATGAATAAATGAATCAGTGCATGCATATATATTCTGAGAGTTGCATGCCTTAACTAAATATTTAAGTATTTTTATCTGTATATATCTGTGTGTAATTTGTATTATTTAATGAACATTGTTGTTGTTATACAGTAAGGAGTGTGCTTGCCATAGGGTCATACAGCTTTATAGATTTACTTTTTTCTTTAAAAGGTTTGCTACTTTAGCACATATTACAATTGCTAAGAAGAGTGTGTTTATTAGACTTTGTAGCTTACTGGAATGTTTACATTTGCATACTGTATGTGCCACCTCTCGCATTAGGGACATACTGCTGCTCTGGGAATTCTAAAGACAAACAAAAAAGAGCAGGGATGAGAATAAGCTAAGACAGTAGACTTGAAAACAAGCAGCATTTGAATGCATTTTAATAACATTAACAACATAAGGGCACCTCATTGGTCAAAATATTTTAGAATTCAATTGAAATTTAATCATGATGCAAGTCCTAAATAAAAAGCTGTTTCCGATCCTAGATTTGACTTTTGTCCATAAGCTAAGTCAAACAGTCTTGTTTCACTGTAAAGAGTCCGAATGCCCACTGACAGCCTAAACTTTCTTTTTCCTTCCACAGTTTCAACATAAATTTTACAAACTGTAGCAAGTTCAAAGAGTTGACTCGCATAACTGGTTTGACAGTTTTTCTCACAGCTTACACAGAGCCAGTTAGGAACATGCAGTACACAAAAGGTGTGATTTATAGAAAAAAAGAAAAAAAAAGGCTTTTTTCATTTGTGTAAACATAAAGCATCTTTGCTTGTTAACAATGTGTAACACATCAAAACTTGGTGCACATGAAAAAACACCCAGTAGGGAAGCCTATTTACATAAAAAGTGTTCAATTTACTCCATAGTAATATGTGAAAGATATTTAAAGAGCAGAGGATTTCAGTTACCTTACTAGAGAAATAACTGCCAGTTTAATATGAAAACATATAGTTAACTACGCCATCTTCGTTACTGTATGAAAACCTTGTGCACAGTTGGAGTAGGCTTTGCAGCAGCCATTTTGGGAGGTGTTGAAGACAATGGAGAATAAAAGAAAAACCCAAAGTTTAGCATTTTACCAGGAAATTTGTGAACTTCAATTATAACAGTAAGTAAGCCAATAACTTTTTTTTTATTCTATTGATTTTATTGTAATAATTCCATACAAATAGATCCATTTTTACAAAAAATAGGATTGAAAACAAATCAACCCCCACCCCTGAGAAAGAGAGCATGGCCAACAGAGTAAAACTTAAAGCTAATAAAAATAAATAAATTGATGAGTTTAATAGGCAGATAAAGATAAATGGAGAAGAAAAAGAAATGGGAAGATAATCTGCTTCCTCCGTGCTTTAAGAGCTTAACCTAAAATATTATTGATTAGATTCTGCCAGGTTTTGAAAAAGTTCTGCGCAGATCCTCTAACTGAGAATTTGATTTTTTCCAATTTCAAATAGTTTACAACATCAGTTACCCACTGACTTAAAAGAGGAGAATTAGGATTCTTCCAGTTTAGTAAAATAAGTGTGCGTGCCAATAGTGTAGTGAAGGCAATCACAATTTGTTTGTCCTTCTCCACTTTAAGCCCATCTGAAAGAACACCAAACACAGCTGTTAATGGGTTAGGAGGGATTGTGACACCAAGGCTCTCTGAAAGGCACTTAAAAATTTTTGTCCAATAACTTGATATATCCTCTGCAAAGATCTTGCGTTATTGTCAATCCTAGGACAATGCAGTAAGTCCCCTACATACTAACCTTCAAGTTCCGAACTTGCAAAGATGTGAACGTGCATGTCCAATAAATAAAAAATTATAAGTTTTAGCGTAAATACAAATTCCGCGGCAGCGTTGTACATTAGCTTGCGTGTCTGACGCTAGGCGGAGCACAAAACTCTTGCTATTATTATCACATACGTGCATCTTCTACAAGTGGTTGGGCTTTTGGCTGTATGTATGTTTACGCTGAGTTAACAAGCTTTGTTTCAAGCCTAAGATGTCCAGAATTAAGGGTGTTCAACAAGAACACAGTAACACAGTTGGAATCTGGGTAAGTTCTTCTTCACTCATTAACATGCCATACAAAACCAAGTAGTGTGGTGGAGTGCAGGTGCAATAAGGACCATCTTTCGGATCACGTGAACAGTTTGTTCTTGTCAGCTTGTCCTAATCGACTCTAATGTATCAACCAAGGGGACTGGCATTTCAAACTGAGGCTGTTTACACTGGAAAAATAACCTAATAAACATGCTTTGCTTTGAAGAGTTTCAACATTATCGGTTGGGGTTGAACTGATACCGATGCATATGTACAGACCACATATCTGCCTGATATATCAGCGCCCAACATTGTTATTCGAAACCTAGTTTAAACAATATAAACACAAAACATTATTTGAACACATTAGGGGAAATGTAATAGATACAGTGGTGTGAAAAACTATTTGCCCCCTTCCTGATTTCTTATTCTTTTGCATGTTTGTCACACAAAATGTTTCTGATCATCAAACATATTTAACCATTAGTCAAATATAACACAAGTAAACACAAAATGCAGTTTTTAAATGATGGTTTTTATTATTTAGGGAGAAAAAAAATCCAAACCTACATGGCCCTGTGTGAAAAAGTAATTGCCCCCTTGTTAAAAAATAACCTAACTGTGGTGTATCACACCTGAGTTCAATTTCCGTAGCCACCCCCAGGCCTGATTACTGCCACACCTGTTTCAATCAAGAAATCACTTAAATAGGAGCTGCCTGACACAGAGAAGTAGACCAAAAGCACCTCAAAAGCTAGACATCATGCCAAGATCCAAAGAAATTCAGGAACAAATGAGAACAGAAGTAATTGAGATCTATCAGTCTGGTAAAGGTTATAAAGCCATTTCTAAAGCTTTGGAACTCCAGCAAACCACAGTGAGAGCCATTATCCACAAATGGCAAAAACATGGAACAGTGGTGAACCTTCCCAGGAGTGGCCGGCCGACCAAAATTACCCCAAGAGCGCAGAGACGACTCATCCGAGAGGTCACAAAAGACCCCAGGACAACGTCTAAAGAACTGCAGGCCTCGCTTACCTCAATTAAGGTCAGTGTTCACGACTCCACCATAAGAAAGAGACTGGGCAAAAACGGCCTGCATGGCAGATGTCCAAGACGCAAACCACTGTTAAGCAAAAAGAACATTAGGGCTCGTCTCAATTTTGCTAAGAAACATCTCAATGATTGCCAAGACTTTTGGGAAAATACCTTGTGGACTGATGAGACAAAAGTTGAACTTTTTGGAAGGCAAATGTCCCCTTACATCTGGCGTAAAAGGAACACAGCATTTCAGAAAAAGAACATCATACCAACAGTAAAATATGGTGGTGGTAGTGTGATGGTCTGGGGTTGTTTTGCTGCTTCAGGACCTGGAAGGCTTGCTGTGATAGATGGAACCATGAATTCTACTGTCTACCAAAAAATCCTGAAGGAGAATGTCCGGCCATCTGTTCGTCAACTCAAGCTGAAGCGATCTTGGGTGCTGCAACAGGACAATGACCCAAAACACACCAGCAAATCCACCTCTGAATGGCTGAAGAAAAACAAAATGAAGACTTTGGAGTGGCCTAGTCAAAGTCCTGACCTGAATCCAATTGAGATGCTATGGCATGACCTTAAAAAGGCGGTTCATGCTAGAAAACCCTCAAATAAAGCTGAATTACAACAATTTTGCAAAGATGAGTGGGCCAAAATTCCTCCAGAGCGCTGTAATAGACTCATTGCAAGTTATCGCAAACGCTTGATTGCAGTTATTGCTGCTAAGGGTGGCCCAACCAGTTATTAGGTTCAGGGGGCAATTACTTTTTCACACAGGGCCATGTAGGTTTGGATTTTTTTTTCTCCCTAAATATTAAAAACCACCATTTACAAACTGCATTTTGTGTTTACTTGTGTTATATTTGACTAATGGTTAAATGTGTTTGATGATCAGAAACATTTTGTGGGACAAACATGCAAAAGAATAAGAAATCAGGAAGGGGGCAAATAGTTTTTCACACCACTGTAGTTATTAAGCCCCAATTCCTGCACTTCCAGGTTGGCTGCATTCTGATACTGGTTTATTGTCAGTCAGTCATATTCTAACCCGCTTAGACCTGAACATGGTCATGGGGGTGTTGGAGCCTATTCCAGCTAGCATAGAGCTCAAGGCAGCGAAAACCCCACATCCTAGGGCCAATTTAGGATCGCCAATCCACATAACTTGCATATCTTTGGACTGTTGGAGGAAACTAGAGCACTAGAAGGAAACCCACTCAGACACAGGGAGAACATGCAAATTCCACACAGGGTGGACCCAGGATGCAAACCTTGGTCTCCTTACTGCGAGGCCACCACACTAACACTGTGCCTCCATACTCCCCCGTGTTTTATTGTAAAGCTGATTTAATTTGGAAAATAAGATGACCATTGCACTGGTTTGGTAATTGTTATTTCTTTTGGAATATATTAACATTTCTCAATATAAATACAGTGTGAATTTATGTATGACACCATTAATGCCTAGACAGGATACCAGTCGATCTCAGGGTGAACACACACACACACACACACATATGTACACACACATATACATACATATATTTAAATTAAGTTTTTAATATTACATATCTATTAGTACCTGTGTTCAGAAGTATGAAACTTTGTACTTATCTTTATGTCCTAAGTATTGGCGCATTTGTTTATGGCAAGCAAAATCATATTATTGTTAAACAGTATAGGTTAGTATTGTCAGTTTTTTAAAATAATTATATAAATGTGCAGAAACTTTGACAGTGTTTATCGTTATAAAAACAGAACAACAATGGTATTTCAAATGGAAAATATTTTTTTAGAATTTTGATTATTGTGAATTAAATGAAGTGAATCAGCAAAGTACCAGCACTTTATCAGTGTTTTTAACTTTATTTAATTTAAAACCTTAAATGTGAATTGTGTTGTTTGTATTTATAAAATCACCTTCATACAAATTTGCTTGTATGTTCCTTTGCCATTCCTCTTTTCTTTGGCATTCTTTCCAGCTTATAGTGGTAGTGATCCCGGCTCCCATCACACATTGTCAGCTAAGCTGAAAAAGTCCCATCTGATTAACAAGTAGCTTACTGATAAATAGCTTATTTTATGTGCGCCTGCTGTTCTAAAGTTGTAAAAAGTGTTTTACAGTGATACAGCGGAACTAAAATGTCTAAAGAACCACAACTGCTGTATCGTTAAAATTAAATTTGATAAATTCATCTGTTCTTGGAAACACTGAATTAAGCACATACTGTATTTTCTGGGATGCAAAATAAATGTCTGAAAAACATAGCTAGATCAGTAGGAAAAGTATGCGTTTTCCATGGTGGAAAATAAGTAGTAGAAAAAAGTACATACAAGTCTGCATCTCTCTGTCATTGAAATATTTGTGGAGAAGATGTTACTTACCCAAATACTTCCACAGTTGTATCAGTTTATTTTCATATTGATTCCCGCAGATCATTTAGTGTAATATTATACAACCTGATGTATATTTCTGTTTGATTACAACTCGCAATCCAGACGGCAATTAATAATTTCCAGCCTGAAATAATAAAATGTATGCTGTAATAAAAAATAAAAGCTTCATGTTGCTTATGCATCATATAAAGAGAGGAACGTTTCTGAATTTCTTTTATAGTAAACAAGAGCCATTGTTAACTGTTCTGAAAAACTGCATTTGAAATGATCAAAATGCAGAAAATTGTTGTGTTTTAATCATTCAACCACTTGCCTGCAGTTGTACCATTAATTTTCTTTTGAAAACTCATTCACATCTTGAATAGCATTTTTTAATTAGCTGATTTGGTGTCTGATAGTGTGTTTATTGATGTGTTTTTGGGGTAATCTTTCAGCATTAGTGGTTTGTCAAGGCATTGGTAAGGTCTCCTTGTAGTTTGCACTCACGTCAGATACGTTTATTTGTAATCATAGTAGTGCTGTAGGACTAGTAAAAGAAACTGATGAGGTGGGTATTTTTTCAATTGTGGTTTGGACTGGGCTACCATGAAATGTATATAAATTGTCAGGCATGAAATACATTGAATTCTGATCAGTGCTGTCTTTTAGAACTGATAAGGCGACACACAAGAGGAGCTGGAAGCATTTATTCCTCAACAATTATGTTGATTTGGGACGCTATATCGACCACTATGCAACCCTAAAGAAAGCCTGGGACGACCTCAAGGAATACCTCAACCAGAAGTGCCCACGCATGATTATCTCCTTGAAAGGTAGAAGAGGCCATTGCTGTTTATGTTCCCTAAACGGGCCTTTTGACCTATTTTATCTAATGCAGCTATCCCTTTTGAACCTTGAACCTGTGCCTCAGTTAACCATGCAACTGAATGAATCTGAGTACAGACACTAAAAATGATATTGTATTTACTGAGAAAGCCAATAAGTAGTAGACAACTTAAATTGTACAATAGACACAAATCTGTCCCCTCGGTTGTGCCTTGTGCTTCATGTCTTGTGCTCTGGAGTGAAGAACAGGCTTGCTGTTTCCTTTAATTTAGGCAGAGTGTGGAATAACAGTTAGATCTTTGGACTTCAAACTCTGAAGTTGTGGGTTCAAATCTCACTACTGACACTGTGTAACCATGAGCAAATCACTTCATCTGCCTGTGTGCCATTTGAATAATAAAAAAAAAAAAACAAAAGAAATATAACCAATTTTATCTCTCAAATACTATAAGTCACCTTTTAAACAGCTGGTCAAGTTATCATGATAAAAAGAGCCTCAAATGCATTTATTTAGGATCACTTGTATTACTGTATGGTCACTTTTAATATTGACATAAGCCATCTTACCCAGCCAATTCCTCCTTTTGTGCCCCTCTTATAGAAGGTGTGAAGGATGATGATCTGGATGCAGTTGAAGCTCAGATTGGCTGCAAACTCCCAAATGATTATCGCTGTTCATTTCGAATTCACAACGGACAGAAGCTGGTAGTACCAGGGTAAGATCAGTAGACTGCAGTGCTAAAGAGAACTTTAGGTTGCTGCATTGTTGAATATTAGTAAGAAGTGTGAGTGTTTGACCATTATGAATTATTAGTGATCAGTAATGAATGACTTTGTCATTGCTGCAGTCTGATGGGAAGCATGGCTTTGTCCAACCACTATCGCTCAGAGGATCTGCTGGATATCGAGACGGCGGCAGGCGGATTCCAGCAGAGGAAAGGACTCCAGCAGTGTTTACCACTAACGTTTTGCTTTCACACTGGCCTCAGCCAATACATGGCCCTGGAGAGTGTTGAAGGACGACATCAGTATGAGATTTTCTACCACTGCCCGGTAAGAGTTGAACTAAAGCTTTAAAATCTTGCGCTTTGAGCATTGGAATTGATAGAGTAAAATAAAGTTACATACAGATTATTCCTATGTAAACGACTAGTTTAAATATGAAAAATTAATTTCCAAAACATTGTTCCATAATATCCACTTTTCAAATGATGTTGAATCAGCGTCAGCCCTTCCTTTATGAGCTTATTATTGAATTTGTTCAAAGGCAAACTAACACAGTGATATATTACATCACTTATACAGTATAATCACACCTTTTTATTTTTATTTGTTAATATTCTTCTCTTTTTTTTGTGTAAAACAGACAAATTAGAGTTTTCAATATTCTTGATTGGGTGAGCTTTACTGGAAACAAATCTTGATTTTTTTTTTTTTTTTTTAAATATTGAGACTTGTGCCATTTCATGACACTTAATGTTCCAATGCTCCCCCTGAAGTCTTGTCATTGGTGATGCTACCAAAAATTGTGTTTTATTTCTCTGACAATTATCTTTCATCTTTCTGTAGGACCAGATGGCCCGCGATCCATCAGCTATTGATATGTTCATCACCGGTGGGTCATACAAGAATGCTATCTGTTATTTAACTATAGGTGTCTGTAAGTGTAGATTTTGTTGAAGGAGCTGCATAAGACAGGATGGTTTTATCAGTTTCTATTTATGTTTAAGAGTATTTGGGGAAACGACTGAGGGAGATAGGACAAAAGAATTTCCTGTTGTCTCATTTATTCTTCAAGGAGATCAAAACAGACAGGCAGAGTCGGCTTCACTGGAAAGAAGAAACCATAAACTTCTAAGAGACATAGTCAAAAAGCAAAGGAACCAGTAAACCTTACTGATATCTATCTGGAAAAACAAACATTCATTTTACATGAATGGCATCACCAACATGATGGTAAAATGGAAATAAATAGAAAGTAAGACAGAATTATTTGAGGCTAGACAAAAACTAATAGAAAACAGGACATTACTTGATACTTAATAAAGCATGACCCCCTCATAAAAAAGTTACCAGCAGAAATAAATTTAAAAAATGTGTCATAGTTATTAAGGATGTTTAGATGTTAAAAATCTTAAGGAATCTACAATATATTATTTGTTTTAATTCTTTAAAGAAAAAATTGTCGGAAAAAATCAGCTAAGTATAAACTTGCACACTGTTAATCTGAAATTAGTAGATTCAAAAGAAATTTGAAGATTTAAAGTAAATCTGAAACTCTAAATTAATCACATTCCATAACATAATGGTTATATGAGTATAGTTAAAATATGTATCACGTCTTGTACTGACTTAAAGCTTTAATACAGACTGGCCATGATACTTGGTGCAATGGACATACAATAAACTTTGGCAATTCTGTCTTAGTGACCAAGCAGCTATTTGCTTGATATGGGATATACTAGCTAATTGAACAGAACTGAAGAGGAATTTTTGTTGTAGTTATTGTCACAATTTGCAATGATTAAGGCACATATTACATATATGCATTATGTTAGATGTGTTGCAATAGTAAGAATCATTTGCGTTATATTTTAAAATATCAAAGTTTCTTTTGTGAGATTCAGTGTATGTTAATCACTAGTATTTGATAACCCCACATTCTCCATGGATCACATACTGTCATAGCAAAGAAGTGTAATATGTTGGAGCTGTGCGGAGAAAAAATAGTCTGTAATCTGAAAATATTTATAGCTAATAGCATTTTTCTTTGTTCCTCTTTATTCATTTGATTCATGGCAGCCAAACACAAGTGTTTCTGGACATTGTAGAGCCTATTCCTTGTTAGTGTGGCCTGACAGTTACATGTTGTCTAAAATGTCTTTCTAGGCTCCAGCTTCACAGAATGGTTCACCACCTATGTCCAAAACGTTATGAGCGGTGGGTATCCCATCATCCGGGACCAGATATTTAGGTGAGTGGTCTGCTTCTTTCCTTTCTTGCTGTCTCCATGCTGAGTAGTCTTCTATGAGGGAGACTTAGAATTATTTGTGTGAATCCTCTTTGGACTCTGTAAAAAGTATTTCTTACACCATTATTATCTTGGTCTCACACTTCGCCGTATCTAAATAATCAGTGAATCTTAACTTATTCTGTTCAATATTCTTCATAAGAGACACATGTGGAACACTAGAATGGTTGAATCACAGTTTAGGATTTGAATTGTTGTTAATTTCTTTGTAGGTATGTTCATGATAAGTCATGTGTGGCCAAGACAGGAGATATTTCTGTGTCTGTGTCAACCGCTTTCCTGCCAGAGCTCAGCTCTGTGCATCCACCTCACTTTTTCTTCACCTACAGGATCAGGTAAGATCACTGCCTATAGTTGAGGTTTTTTTTTGTTTGTCAGCAGCTAATATTTAATGAAGTTCTTGTGTCATCTCTTGGAATATTTCTTGAATGACACCTACCCACACTATAGCTTTTTGTGAGTACTCATCTGTGAGTACTCTGTGTCTCTCTGATACAGTTTATTGTCCCCATTAAATCTGGGTCACTGGCAGGTCCATGTCTATACTGGAAGGCATACTGACATGTGTCTTTCATTGATTTGATGTGTAAAATCACTTCTCTCTTCTTAGAATTGAGATGTCTAAAGATGCGTTGCCAGAAAATGCCTGCAAGCTAGAGAGCAGATACTGGAAGATAACCAATGGAAATGGAAATGTAGAAGAGGTTCAAGGGCCAGGAGTTGTTGGTATGTGTTGTATCACCAGGTTGCATGTCTACTGAAAGCTTTAACTTGGAACTGGAGCTTTCCTTCTTAAACTCATTTTTTTGTTTATAACCTCCATTTACATATTGCCAATGCAGTCAAAGCGAGTGGTATAAAAACATTCGCCCAACTTGAACTTTTGCACATCTTCGTATGTTACAGTTTAAAACAAAACAGATATTGCAACAAGAAAAGGTGGAATGTTCAAAATTTGTGTTCATTTACTGTTTCTTGTGTCATTCCATGGTTGGTCTTTGCTGTCTTCAATTTTTGTCATTTTGACCACCGCCTGGAAATTACATCTATATGATTCCTGTAAATTGCATGGCCAACATATTCTCTGTCTTTCTCTGTTTTGTTCTCCCTGAATCCTTTCCTGCTTTATCGTTTGGAGTGTACAGTATCTCTCACTCCTTATAATGACAGAAATATTTCAGCTCCTTACTCTGAAAGGTAAAAAATACCTCTTTCCTTCTTCCATTAATGTAGAACTGTTATATTTATGGCTTTATACATTAAAAATATCTGTATTCTAATTTTGCCAACTCGCATCCAAAGAGGTTCAGCTTCTTTAATATGTTGTTTTTTTCAGGTCCACAGTTCTATTCCATATGTAAACAATGAGAATACTGTATTTAAAATCTTAGCATCTTCAGTCTCATTTGGAAATGAATAAATGGGCTGCATAAAGGTCTTTATATACTGCTTAAAAAAAATTAAAGGAACACTTCTTAATCAGAGTATAGCATCAAGTCAATGAAACTTCTGAGCTATTGATCTGTTCAGTTAAGTAGAAAAGGGGGTTGTTAATCAGTTTCAGCTACTTTGGTGTTAATAAAATTAACAACAGGTGCACTAGAGGGGCAACAATGAGACGACCCCCAAAAAGAGAAGGGTTTAACAGTTGGAGGACACTGACATTTTTCCCCTCCTCATCTTTTCTGATTGTTTTTTCACTAGGTTTCCATTTGGCTACAGTCAGTGTCACTACTGGTAGCATGAGGTGATACCTGGACCCTACAGAGTTTGCACAGGTAGTCCAACTTCTCCAACATGGCACATCAATACGTGCCATTACCAGAAGGTTTGCGGTGTCTCCCGGCACAGTCTCAAGGGCATGGAGGAGATTCCAGGAGACAGGCAGTTACTTTAGGAGAGCTGGACAGGGCCGTAGAAGGTCCTTAACCCATCAGCAGGACTGGTATCTGCTCCTTTGGGCAAGGAGGAACAGGATGAGCACTGCCAGAGCCCCACAGAATGACCTCTAGCAGGCCACTGGTGTGAATGTCTCTGACCAAACAATCAGAAACAGACTTCAGGAGGGTGGCCTGAGGGCCCAACATCCTCTAGTGGGCCCTGTGCTCACTACCCGGCACCGTAGAGCTCGACTGGCATTTGCCATAGAATACCAGAATTGGCAGGTTCACCACTGGCGCCCTGTGCTTTTCACAGATGAGAGCAGGTTCACCCATGAGCACGTGTTACAGACGTGAAAGGGTCTGGAGAAGCCATGGAGAATGTTATGCTGCCTGTAACATCATTCAGCATGACCGATTTGGTGGTTGGTCAGTGATGGTCTGAGAAGGCATATCCATTGAGGGATGCACAGACTTCTACAGGCTAGACAACAGCACCTTGACTGCCATTAGGTATCAGGATGAAATTCTTGGATGCATTGTGGGTCCTGGGTTCCTCCTGGTGCACGACAATGCCCAGCCTCATGTGGCGAGAATATGCAGGCAGTTCTTGCAGGATGAAGGAGTTGATACCATTGACTGGCCCCCACACTTGACTGACCTCAATCCAATAGAACACCTCTGGGACATCCGACACCGCCAAGTGGCACCTCAGACTGTCCAGGAGCTCACTGATGCCCTGGACCAGATCTGGGAGGAGATCCTCCAGGACACCATCCATCGTCTCATTAGGAGCATACCTAGACGTTGTCAGACATGCATACAAACATGTGGGGGCCATACAAACTACTGAGTACAATTTGGAGTTGCTGCAATGAAATTTCGGCAAAATGGACTAGCCTGCTGCATTATATTATCACTTTGATTTTCGGGGTGTCTTTGAATTCAGCCCTCTGTAGGTTAATAAGTTTCATTTCCATCAAACGATGTGGCATTCTTTCGTTTCTAACACATTACCCAGTCCATATCAGTATAGCTATCCAGCAGGATTTTTTTCCCATTGAGATGTGTTTTCAAAGCGTTCCTTTAATTTTTTTTGAGCAGTTTATTTTACAGAAATAATTTCTCATCATTTCCATGCCGACAGATTTCTTTTTGATCACTGTGCCTTGATTTGTTATTCTAGTGACCTCCGTATGATTCACTGTCAAACTGCTTTTTTTGTTTGGAATATTCAGGGTTACCATGAATTTTGTTTTATTTTGATTAATTTGTAATTCAGACTCCTGGCATGCCTTATCGTTTTTGCATCCTTTCAATTAATAAGGAGTTTCCTCGAGCAAACCAATTTTGATATATACTGTTTACCTCTAGTTAAGTAAAATAATAAAAATAACAAAATGTAAGTATGCCTCATGTTTGCTTTACAGCATGTAGCTAGAGTGAAGAGTTACATTAGGCTCTCGTATACTGAGTTAACTGCATCTGTGTAAAATGAAATGTTTTTTTGTTGATGGTAAATTAGGAAGGCAGTGTGGTGTAGTAACTGCAATGAAAATTAACTTACAAGGTTGAATTTCATGTTCACTTTAACATCAGTTTCTGTTTTTGAGAACATCAGATGATTTTGATATTAAATGAAAAATGTGGGTAGATAAATTATGTATATAGCATATCCTCACAGAATGCATTGCCTTGTTCTACTTTACTATGTTTTTTGTCACTTTATGTTCTTTGTTGTTGTTATCTCGTGGCAACACTTGATTATTTTTCACCCCTTCAATATTTAATCTGAGGAAACTTGTTTCTGCTCTGCTCTTATAGGAGAATTTCCAGAGTTAAGACCTGGGAAAGTCCACGAGTATGCAAGCTGCACCACATTTTCAACCACTTCTGGGTATATGGAGGGTCATTACACCTTCCACCGACTCAAAAACAGAGAAGTCTTCAATGTGACTATTCCCCGCTTTCACATGGTCTGCCCTCCTTTTCGCAAGTCAGTGGTGCGAACGGTGAGTTGTTCTTTTGCATAAGTGTCCAGTTGGGCATGAGCAGACAATTCTAGATATTTTTTTTTGTCTTGTTTCTTTTGAGTCCAAGTGGTACATTTCCAGACACACCCAAACATGCCTTTCAACTATAGGATTCTCACTGCAATTTGGTGAGCATATAAATCTGAAAAAAGAAAACAAACTTCTACTATTATTTTCATTTTGTCAGGGCTCTACAGGTGATGTCTCTGTGCCCTGGAATGATGAGGACAATTCTACAGACACAGATGAATATGAAGACACAGATAGGGGAGGCCTGGAGATCCCTCCACCCAGTGGTCGCTGCCCACGCCATACTTGATAATTCTCTGTATAGCAGTGAGTGCCCTGGTACCCCAGCTGTGTACCCATCCCACTTTTTTGCCCACTTTCTTTCATTTTTGCTTCCCAAATCATTTTATGTTTTGGGCATATTGTGCTGTGTAGCCCTTCTAGATGGGCATGGGTGCTGCCCCAGCTGTGCTGAATGAATTTGAGCTGTTACAGTCCAAATCCCTTATATGACAGTTTCCTTCTGAATCTAAAGAGTTTTCCATGATGTCCACTCTTACTTACCATTGGACCACTTCTGTCTGAGGTGGTGGAAATATACTCATTCTGTCACTTATGAATAACCATTGTCCACTCTGTGTGTGTGTGTGTGTGTGTGTGTGTGTGTGTGTGCGCGCGCGCGTGCGTGCATGTGAGTGAGTGTGTAAATGAACAGTGCTGTGATTTTCAGTTGCTTGCTGACATAGAGAGGACAGTAAAGCTGTGTCCAGCAGCAACCATACTACTTGACATGTTTCTCCTCATACCGGACAATAATTCAAATTCTAACTCATTATCTTCCCACTTTGTACATTTGTAAAGACTTTCGTGTTGTTCTTCCACTGGAGAGCACTTGCTTAAATGAGTCAGTAGTTGGCTGCAAGGAGCAGCAATCGCAGAAGACTTTGCTGGCTGAAGCTCTTATTTCTAGATGGTGGCCAGTGTGCTGCCACTGACTCCCACATGCCAGGAAAGCAGGCACTGGGTTTAGAAACAGGGCGGTGACCGCTCAGGATTTATTTACCTTGTATGATTTAAAGACATTTTCTTCTCTGAATGCTTTGTGTTTTGGGAGCCTGAATAAATCTTCCACCTTTGATTCCCTTTTTGTTTGACTCTTCATTGCTCCACAACTCCTTAAAACATGGATCTGAAGAATGGTCATCCTGAGACATGTATGCTCGAAATCATGCTGTTCTGAGAGGGGCTGTTTAATGCCACACTGACTAGTGGATTGTTAAATGGAGCGGAGTGGTGGCTCTGAGGCTATGGATCTGTGCTGCCATCCAGAATGTTGCAGGTTTGAATCCCCATCACTGCCAAAAGAGATCCTACTCTGCTGGGCCCTTGAGCAAGTCCCTTAACCTGTAATTGCTCCAGGGGCGCTGTACAATGGCTGACCCTGCGCTCTGACCCCAAGGGGTATGCAAAAACTAACAAATTCCTAATACAAGAAATTGTATATGGCAAAATAAAGAAAAAAAACCTTTAATTGAGTAGAGGCTAGAGACTGAACAGTATAGAATGCCGCTGACTAGTTTGCTACTGGCTGTGTTTTAATACCCTTAGTTTAAACTGCTTTAAGGACAACTTGCAGAATTCATCTTCATTCTCTCTTACAGATATGTTAAATGCAGCACATTATTTGCCATCTATTGATTGTGTTCAGACAAACAGTATTCTGGTTTTCTAGCTACACCTCAATTGAAAACTCGGTCATTTACAAGATTTAAAATATTGGTAGAAAAGCTTGTGCATCAAGATAGAATATGTAAATGTCTTATTTTAGAAAAGTATACCTGGATGTTAGTTGACAAAGCTTGACTGTATTCCAAATTTAGACTTATCTTCCAGTGTGTTATATAACAGAAATAAGCACCCAAAGTGTGGTTATGGCTTTGGCTTCCAAAATTATTTGATGCTTGATTGGGTCTGTTCACCAAGCAACTGGAATATAATCTTGAAATCTATTTGCTGTTTCCCCTCTCATAGATTTTGAAGTGTAATTGAATGTTTTTTCCAGTTTCCTCAGTTAACTGGGTGTCCTGTAATGTGAATTGGGAAGTATATACTACCACCATGCCAGGATGCATCATGGAAGCATTTTTTGTTTCCAGAGGGCACAGAGGATGAGCCTCCCTTTTATCCAGGAATTAAGTGCAGAAATATGGCTTGAAGGGGTTCCCACTTACTACTGGCCTTTTGATGTTTTTCAAGTTTCTCATTTGTCTGGGGACTCGAGATGTAAATGGGAAGTGTTTTCTGTTTCCACAGGAACTGAGGTTTCGACATGAACCGAAGAAATGTTTTATGTTTCCAAAGGAGCTGATGGTTAGAAAATATGTATTTAGGGTTCAATGTGCTTCCAATCATTTATTCTTAAAATTATTAAAAACATATACTCCTATTTGTATTATTTTTAAATAGCTTAAAAGCTGCTGGCTTTTTGTTTGCAGATGGGCCTGCCTTTCTTTCTTGCTGCTAAGTTTAAAACTTCAGTCAAGGACACTGTGTATACTTTTTGAGGGAGAAAAACAGGCCATTGTTCTAAGAAGCTGCTGATATTTTAACCTTGAGAGCGAGAGAGAGAGAGGGAGTGCTAAATAGCCCATTAGTTCAGAAAATATATATATGGCAAATCTAAATATATGAATTGATGCTTTTTTGTGTGTTAAAATGTTTTGATTTAGTTAACATAAAATGTGTTCTAATTAGTTAGCTCTAGGTTATATAAGAATTAATAAAGTAAAAATCTTGTGTCTGTATTTTATTTCTTCCCTAAAACAGTTAGAAAGCTGTCTGTGCTTATCAGCTCAAGGCCACTCACTTTCACTTGC
This sequence comes from Erpetoichthys calabaricus, assembly GCF_900747795.2. Classification (NCBI taxonomy): domain Eukaryota; kingdom Metazoa; phylum Chordata; class Cladistia; order Polypteriformes; family Polypteridae; genus Erpetoichthys; species Erpetoichthys calabaricus. The sequence goes on along the minus strand of NC_041395.2, from coordinate 107,922,244 downwards.
AGCTTGGCCCAGGCCTCTGCCTGCTCAGTGATGACAAGCCAAGGATAGTGTGAACTATAAGAAAACTTATCGCTATTGTCTCTATTTTCAGCGGCCTAAAAAAATGTAGCAGTATCTTATGTGTGAATCCTCCCTATTCCAATGTAATGATGGCAACTGGTCGATAAGCAAGTTTCAGTTCCCTGAAGAGTAGCCTTGGCGAGTTTCAGTCAGATGATGGACATGACGTTGTGACTGAGTCGGCTTTGTGAAATAAAGTCTTATCGGATTGGTCAACCAGAGGCTCTATGTGCGTTTTTTCTGAAGAAGGTTTTCTGCACGACAAAACTGTTGACTCCAAAGTGATTAGAAGAAGGCTGAAGCTGATCCAGAGGCAGGGACGGAGCTCCGGGAGACGGACACAAACCCGGGCCACCTAAAAGGCTAGCAATATTTTACTATAAATTTTTTTACTTTCATGAACATTCTGCTCCTCCAACGGAGAAGCAGTAAAAGAAGCCTTTCTAAATAATTAACTGAATAGTGTGGAGAAAAGGATGGGCAACCAGAATTTAGGTGAGTAGAGCCAGCAGTGTTGAATGTATGTGAGTGACAGTGAGGTGTGCAAAATTGGAAACTGAAGTTGTCTGCTCTGGATGGATCGCACCTTGGCTAGTTAGGCAGGGGGCTGAGAGAACCTGAAAGTCTTAAGATATCACCCAGCTGTGACAACGGTGAGAAATTTTATCGGGTGAGGCCAGAAATCCTGTGTATTGTAGGGTCGTTCTTCTGCTCAACGCTTAGAGGACAGTAGTGCAGGAGGCTGCAAGGAGTTGTATGAGGAGAATGAATCCGTAGAAGAGGTGCCATAGCCCCTTCTAGTGTTGAAGCAGGC
>NC_041395.2:107751370-107916370 GCF_900747795.2 Erpetoichthys calabaricus | reverse complement strand
TCCAGACTGCTTTTTGCTGTTTATCTTCTCCCAAGATACACCTCTTTACTTGTATCAGCTGCACTATGTATGGAACAACTCAATGTGTCATCTGTAGGGCTAGGAACAGCACTGCGTCACCACACGCCTATCATACCGGAGCTGAGGGAGTGGATGAAACAAGTTGTGCAAGTGTCTACATTCCTGTCTCAGGCAAGAGCGCTCAGAAGGTTTGGATAATCAGAAGAAATATGAGATGGGAAAGAAGGGTTCATTTAGCAGAGTGAAACTCAGAAAAATACACTGTCATCTTTAGAAACTAAAGTGTGTTCTCCTGATTTAGTTTATATATATATATATATATTTGCAGCTGGAGATGCACGAAGGGAGAAAAAACGAATCACGTATCATAAAATAGTTTTTTTTTTTTTTTTTTTTTTTTTTTTTTTTTAAATTCCTGAGCTTTCAACCCCTATCAGGGGTCTTTATCAGAGGATAATGTTTAGACTTACAAGAATCAAAGGCAATATATAGCAACACATTCAGTGGGGGGTGGGTGGAGGTGACTAAGTCAGTATGATCAAGGGGGGGGGGGGGTTGTATAGTTTAATTATTGTGTACATGTCCTTCTTAAGTTGGCATATGCTGGATTTATGTCCAAGTGTCTGTTGATGGCGTTTTCATTAAGTGCCAGAGAGTTGGCCGAGTCTTGGCTATCAGATGAAAACGCCATCAACAGACACTTGGACATAAATCCAGCATATGCCAACTTAAGAAGGACATGTACACAATAATTAAACTATACAACCCCCCCCCCCCCTTGATCATACTGACTTAGTCACCTCCACCCACCCCCCACTGAATGTGTTGCTATATATTGCCTTTGATTCTTGTAAGTCTAAACATTATCCTCTGATGAAGACCCCTGATAGGGGTTGAAAGCTCAGGAATAAAAAACTATTTTATGATACGTGATTCGTTTTTTCTCCCTTCGTGGATCTCCAACTGCAAATATGCAAACCGTATCACAGACCTTCTCTTCCATATATATATATATATATATATATATATGTATTTTTTTTTTTTTGCTTCTTTACCTTCACCTACTGGTTGTGATTAATGTTTCATTACTACTGTCACTGCTGTTCAGGTATGCAGGATGCAGGACAAAAGTGACGCCTTTTGACGTAAGGGAACCTCCTGGTGCCCTCAGGCCAACTAACACAACCACATAAAAGCTTCAAGCCTGCAAAGCTGCAAAGCAGTTGAAGAACAAGCAAGTGGGACAGCATTGCAGAGCCATGAGTCCTGTGACCGCAGCACTGGTGTGTGTGGCCCTAATGGTCAGCGCAGTGACAGCTTATGACTTAGGTGAGGCTTCTTTGTGCTTGAGTGTGTTATTTTGCACTATAAACATGTACTTCATTGTTTGTCACTACCAGGCTGCCTGTCTGTTTTCTAGTGTATGTGTGTGTGCGTGCAGCTTGCTGTTAAATTAGCTGCTGTCATTCCCATTGATTAAGGTGTCTTTCTACTCACTGCCTCGTCCTTCTGTTGTAGTTGTGTCAGGAGTCTTTCAGTCTAGCGGCTTAAAGCTGAACTACACTCAAGCGCAAGAGTACTGCCGTTCCCAGAATGCAGAAATGGCAACGCTGGAAAACGTAACCACTGCCAATAAAGGTGGCTTTCAGACATGCAGGTAAGACCACCACTGCGCACACTACCACTTTCTGAATGGTTAAGGACAGCTCATGTGCTTTGCTGAGAACATCATGACTCTGAAATGATGTACCGTTATGTGTGTAAATGAAAAAGTCACCTGGTGACGCTAAAAGATCATGGTGGGGGTCACAGATGAATTAGGGTGTACACTTATTTATGGATTTTGTAATAAAAAATTTGACAGACATAACGCTGACTATTGAATGAAGAAAAATGGTGACAATAAGGTGGTGCTGTGCCTGCCTTTGTAAAAACTGGTCTACTTTCTAAAAAATGGGAAAAGCTACCCGAGACCCTTTTTATGTGAATTAATTGTCATGTGTTGGTATCTTCTTTTTCTGTGTGACAAAGTCGTTCAACAAATGAAAGCCTAGGGGGAGTCAAATGAGCAAAAGAAAAGTTTAGCAGATATATTTGTGGGTCACATTTATATTTAAAGTTTGGGTAATTTTAATTAATGATCATTAATTAATGATGTTGCTATGCCGTAACAAAGACGTCACTCCCCTTATACGTGTACTTATTGTGGGCGGCAGAGTTGGGAATTGGTCAGCTCTGCTTATGCCTGGGGACTTGAGTTTGAACCCCGGCCTGGTCACTCCTCTGTGGAGTCGACACGCTCTCTTCAAACCGATCCTAAAGATGTACAGAAACAAGTGCGCTCTGCCGCGTTATCCAGGGTGGGGTCCGATATTGGGCAAGGATGGGCTCTGTCTCAATTTTCTAAGTGTTTTTAGTCCAGTGTTTCCCAGCCTCGGTCCTGTGGGGCCCCCTGTGACTGCAGGTTTTTTTTCCAACCAGATTGCTAATCAGTGACAACACCTGATAACACTGAGCTCATTTAATTAGCTGGGATTATTTTTCTTTTATTCTACATTCAGGAAAGTACAGCAGCATGATTTTTACATTTATAAGACATTCAGAAATATTTCTGCTTCTGCTAAAGATTTAAATGCGTAACTCCCTTTTGTTGATTTTATTATATTTTGCCCTTTCTCTGTGCAGTTTTTCCCCTTCATTGTATCTTATTAATGACAATTAAAAACGGCAGAGCAGACACGCTGGCAAACAACACTGAATAATCAAAGGCTGCAACTACTTTAGAGTCAGACCCACAAATTAGTAAATAATGGAATAATTAAACAATTAGAACACCTGGAAAAGTAGAATGAAAATCAAGATGAAAATATTGTTAAAAAGAAAAAAAATATATTATTCTCATATAACTGTTTGGTACATTTTAATATATATATATATATATATATATATATATATATTTACCAAACTTAGTTTTCTAATTTCTATATTGTTCCCAAAACACAGAACTTGGGATATAACAGTTCACATACCGTAATTAGTTCAGGAGTCCAATTAAAAATAGAAGCTGGTTAGAACAAGAAACTGCAGCTACAGGGGCTCCCCAGGACCGAGTTTGGGAAACACTGGTTTTGACGATGAATGGATGTATAGCATTAGTATTATTAGTACATTGCGTAGCAGATAGTATGTTATGGTAGAATTATTATAAAAATACTATTGTTAATTTTCATTATTCTTGTTAGAACTATTTTTTCAGCACTTCAGTGATAGTTATTAGGTAATAATTAATACCAATTAATAACAATTATTACTAATACTACAGGGCTTCACCCCCTGCTTGCTTCACTTGCCTTCCCCCCAACACCCCAGCGCTACGCCCTATTGTGAAGAGGGTAGCTGAATGCACCCCAAGGAGACGCGGCCGCTCATCCGAAACCCCTCTCAAATGGAGATACAAATGGGAAACAAGTAACAGGTGTTTTTTAACCTCCTCTTTGCTCGATCAGCTGCTGGCTTGCTGCTGCTCCTGCCATGCCACATGATCTGAATTTTGTGCGGCGCTACAATCGTTTAAAAGTCTGTTTGTCCCCCAGACATCCTCAAACACTATGCAATCTCTTTTTCCATCCATCCATCCATTTTCCAACCTGCTGAATCCGAACACAGGGTCACGGGGGTCTGCTGGAGCCAATCCCAGCCAACACAGGGCACAAAGCAGAAACCAATCCTGGGCAGGGTGCCAACCCACCGCAGGACACACACAAACACACCCACACACCAAGCACACACTAGGGCCAATTTAGAATCGCCAATCCACCTAACCTGCATGTCTTTGGACTGTGGGAGGAAACTGGAGCGCCCGGAGGAAACCCACGCAGACACGGGGAGAACATGCAAACTCCACGCAGGGAGGACCCAGGAAGCGAACCCGGGTCTCCTAACTGCGAGGCAGCAGCACTACCACTGCGCCACCGTGCCGCCCGCAATCTCTTTTTGCTGTTCCATTATGTAGACGAGTAATATTTTCCATTTTTTTGCACTAATGCGATCTTTACTGTCATTTTTTTTGAGACTTTTGAATTTTCCTACTTCCACTATCTCTAACCTGCTCTGCATGTGTATCACGGGACTTGCTTCTAAAGGTTGTAAATATGACGTGAATTGTCCGTCTCGCGGGACGTGAAAGTGTCTCTCTGTCTCTCCTCTAAATTGCGTCTTGTCACAAGATTTTTTTTTTTATAATCGAGAGATTATTTAATGAATAAACACATATCAATCAATATATATATCCCCATTCACCTATCCATTCTGTAACCCACTTATCCAGTTCCGCATCGGTGGGAGTTGGGCCACATTCTGGCAGCCAAAACTGGATGACGTGTCACTTAAGGTTTAATGTTAACATAACATACAGTAACTCACTTAATCCATTTTATGATTGCAGAAGGGCTGGCAGCATTTGACACAAGTTAGAACCCCAGTTCTAGTGCTATTTACTGTTAAAATTGTTTTATTGATGTACTTTTTACTACAAACGGTTTAAATAAGTAGAGTTAGAACAACAGGAGTGGCCACCTCCAAACAGGACTGTCCTTCCTTAGGAGTACATGGTGGTTTCCACTGATTAACTAGAGCCACACTCCCGGTTTGAAACTTCTTCTTCTTCTTTTGGATGCTCCTGTTAGGGGTTGCCACAGCGGATCATCTTCTTCCATATCTTTCTGTCCTCTGCATTCTGTTCTGTTACACCCATCACCTGCATGTTCTCTCTCACCACATCCATAAACCTTTGCTTAGGCCTTCCTCTTTTCCTCTTCCCTGGCAGCTCTATCCTTAGCATCCTTCTCCCAATATACCCAGCATCTCTCCTCTGCACATGTCCAAACCAATGCAATCTTGCCTCTCTGACTTTGTCTCCCAACCGTCCAACTTGAGCTGACCCTCTGATGTACTCATTTCTAATCCTATCCATCCTCGTCACACCCAGTGCAAATCTTAGCATCTTTAACTCTGCTACCTCCAGCTCTGTCTCCTGCTTTCTGGTCAGTACCACCGTCTCCAACCCATATAACATAGCTGGCCTCACTACTGTCCTGTAGACCTTCCCTTTCACTCTTGCTGATACCCATCTGTCACAAATTACTCCTGACACTCTTCTCCACCCATTCCACCCTGCCTGTACTCTCTTTTTCACCTCTCTTCCACAATCCCCATTACTCTGTACTGTTGATCCCAAGTATTTAAACTCATTCATCTTCGCCAACTCTACTCCCTGCATCCTCACAATTCCACTGACCTCCCTCTCATTTACACACATGTATTCTGTCTTGATCCTACTGACCTTCATTCCTCTCCTCTCCAGAGCATATCTCCACCTCGCCAGGGTCTTCTCAACCTGCTCCCTACTATCCATATTACTAAACGAGGATGGTAAACCGGATATGGACGCAGGGACCTGCCCGTGGATGCAAAGCCCCCCCCACCAGAGCAAAACGCGAGAGACCAAAGTAAAACATCATAAAGAGGTTAAAGAACAGGGACAAACACATGGAGAGCAGGTTACAGAGCAAAGCCCCCCTCCCCAATGCCGCAAGCAGGATAAAGCGAGGTCAGAAATAAAACACAGAGTAGGAAACAAAGTAAAACTTCATAAAGGGATTAAACAACGAGGACGAACACATGCAGAGCGGGTTACAGATGATGAAAACTGGAATGCAACAGCTTAAAAAAAAAACCTAGGCACGAAACACATGCACACTGAGATGCAGAATATAAAGGCAGAAACAACGACAGTTAAACGTCCACACCACATAGCGGAGGCGGACCCGGAAGGTGCGGGCGCCTACATCGCGCGTCGGAAGGTGCGGTAGAGTACAAAAGGCAAAGGCGCCTACACAGCATGGTAAAAACCGACATAATACGGAAGGCGCAGGTGTCGCCGCCGTATTGTGAGTGGCACTAATGCGTGGTGAAGGCGCAAGAGGAGACATAGTAAAACAAGAGGAGTCAACGCACTGCCCCAGAGTGAAACGGGACACACTATGGAGTCCACAAAGGTTCATACATAAAACCCGAGATGGTACGGACACGCGTCTGAAACCGCGGAAGCAAAACTGTCTCGGCTCCAAAACCAAACAGCTCAACAACTAACACAGCTTCGACACCGAGCCCGCGTGGACAGATCTAATGAACTTGGACGCCTACAACGCGCGTCTCAAACTGCGTAGGCAAGGCAGGCACAGGTTCAACACGACACAGCTCGAGTGACCGAGCTACAAACACACGCCTGCCTGGATATAATTAATGAACGCAGGCGCCTACAACGTGCGTCTGAAATGCCGCAGACCAGGCACGCACTGCTCCAAAAAGAAAGAGCTCAACTAAACGAGATACGAAGTGAAACGGGAAACACTACAAAGTCCGCAGTGCTCCACAATGCACCGCATAATAGTTCGGAAAGAGCTTCGTAGTAACAGTGGGGAGACCCAGAGTGACACGGGCGAACGCTCCGTATTAAACATACATCATCCTCACACGTCCAGACTATACGGCATAGGTAAATCACATTACAGTGATGCATTATTAACAGTACGATAAACATCACAGTATCGCAAACAAGTGAAAATTATTACTCGAAAAAGGGAAAATATAATCACCACGGACCAGGTGTCATTGAAACAAAAGCAGAATAAAGCGAGGTCAGAAATTAAAGACAGAGTAGAAAGCAAAGTAAAACGTCATAAACAGGTTGAACGAGGGGGCCACACACATGGACAGCAGGTTACAGATAATGAACACCGGAATTCAAAAGCTTCAAAAACAAGAGCTCAACTGACCAAGAAACAAACTGAAACGGGAAACACTACGGGGTCCGCAGTAGTCCACAATGCACCTGGAGGACCCCAGAGTGACATGGGCAAACGCTCCGTATTAAACGTGCGTCATCCTGACACGTGGCTGCCCAGCGGGCATGGATTCAAAATGCCGGGGGTAGGCGAGCGAAGCGAGCAGGGGGCGAAGCCCCCTTGTCGCTACAGATCACAATGTCATCAGCGAACATCATAGTACATGGGGACTCCTGTCTAATCTCGTCTGTCAACCTGCTCAGCTCAGAGTTGATCCCTGATGTAATCCCACCTTCAAGTTGAATGCATCCGTCACTCCTACTGCAGACCTCACCACTGTCACACTTCCCGGTTTGCAACAAACGACTAAATTATCTGTAAGCCACAGAGTGTCCCAAAGTGACTTAGAAAGCTAACAGATCCAAAGAAAGTTCAATGAGTTGATTTTGTGGTTTTTACTTTTCTGAAAAGGCTTTTTTTTTAGGTGTTTCCTAAAATACGACCATCTTTGAGACTTTGTCCTTGTAACTGGAAGTGCCTTAAGTTGCATATTTCTAAAACCCTTCTGCTTGACGAAGAAGTACAAGTAATGCTGTGTGAAGTGGTTGACCTGCTCCTAGCAGACCACCTCCCTGTCCTGTTAACTATTTGTTTATTTGTTCTTTAATGCTCTTAAAGGTCAGCGCAAAGAACCTGCCTGCCTTTGGCTTTAGGTTGTCCAACATCTTTTTATCAAAACGTTTCAGCTCTGTGCTCTCTTCCACAGGTGGGGATGGCTGGTTGACCAGCAAGTTGTTATTTCGCGTACAAGTTTGTCAGACAAATGTGCAAATGACACTGGTGTCATCATCAAGCGACCCTGCAGCTACGCCAGAGCAATGAGTGCCTATTGCTACAGACCTGTCGGTGAGTTTGGCTAACGGTTATTAACTGAAGAGTGCAGAGCGATCACAGGTTAGCTTTGAAGGTCCCAGCACTATGAATGAGGAATCGATTGGTTAATCTCTCCTTTTGCTCATATTAGGTGTTTACCTTCATTTAGGACACAAGCTGTCGACAGATAGTCAGTGTGCTCTGCTTTCCCCACAGCTTTACATGAGGTGTATCAGATTCTGTCTCCTGAGTTGAAGATGGGTTTCACTTTTAAAGATGCCAAGTCCATCTGTGAGTTTCAGGGAACAACCATGGCAACTAAGGAGCAGCTGAAGACGGCCTTACAGAATGGGTACGAGACATGCAGGTAAGTATCCTGGAGCAGCAGCCGTGCCAACTTACTGCCATCTACTGCTAAGCAGCACCGCTTTATCCTAGCTTACGCCTGTTTTTCAGAGCTGGATGGGTAAATGAAAGCGAGATAGTGATGCCCCGGATACACAGTGTACTCAGTTGTGCAAAAGGAGACATAGGACTTCTACAACTCTCTGCATCCAATACCACCTCATCTGTGTTCTGCTTTCAAAAAGGATGTAAGTGGCACCTCTGAACAGGACTGTCTTTCCCCTGAAATGCGCCGTGGTTTCCACTGATTAGCTAGAATACTAAATGATTTTTTTTTTTTTTTTTTTTTTTTTTAAGTTGCTTTGGATAAAAATAAATATAAATGCAAGTGAGCGTAAAAGAGTGACTCAAAGTGATGACGAGAACAAAATAATTTTATAATAATAATTCATTTTTTTGCATTTATATAGCGCTTTTCTCACTACTCAAAGTGCTTAGCAATTGCAGGTTAAGGGCCTTGCTCAAGGGCCCAACAGAGCAGAGTCCCTTTTGGCATTTTACGGGATTCGAACCGGCAACCTTCCGATTGCCAGTGCAGATCCTTAGCCTCAGAGCCAGTAAAAATCTCATGAAGTTATCCTTCAGCTTTGCGACATATTCGTAAGGCTTCTTCTGGAGTATCGTGCATGGATTTTGGTCTCTGTAATAAATGGGAAAAATCCACTGAGGGGCGACTAACTTATTATAGAACTGCTGGAAATGACTTAAGAGGAGAGACTGAAGGAGTTGGATCTTTTCAGGAGATTGAGAAGTGACACGACTGAAATGTTTAAAATTATGAAGGGATTTAGCAGGGTGGGATACCTGCTGTTACTCTAAAGTAGTTTGTTTGACAAGAACACCAGAGGCACAGATGGTAGCTGGTTAAAAGTAAACTTCACACCAAACTGAGGAAATTATTTCTTTACTCAGAGGACCATGATGACATTCAGTGTTATCTTGTAGTGTAGTATTGTAGACAGTTGAACAAAACAATCTGAGTCCACGCAGTATTTTGCAGAATGTAAAGCGAGTGGACTTTGGAGAACTATTTTAAGGGCCTGTTCTCTTTAAACCTTTCTTCTGTTCCAATGCATTGGTAGACGTGCACTCTGAGTGATATCTCAACAGGCTGTACCAATCTGCAATGCAATAACATTTCAGTGTCGATAGCAGTAGCAGGGTGTTGTGCCGTGATAGCCATTATGGATGCAATAAGAAGTCAAGCAGAATGACACCTTTTATTGGCTAACTGAACAGATTACATCTTGCCTGAAGAAGGGGCCAGAGTTGCCTCGAAAGCTTGCATATTGTAATCTTTTTAGTTAGCCAATAAAAGGAGTCATTTTGCTTGACTTCTCAGTGTTGATGGTTTCATTGCTGCATTCTTCAGTTCCATGCCAGCACTTTAATGATTGTTTCTTTTCTTTTAAACCCACTTAGTGATTCGTCCAAACTTTCAATGGTTTCCCAGCAATCAGAGCTTGAACTACACTGGTGCCCAGCTCCTTTGTTCTTCAAATGGATATCAACTAGCAACAGAAGAGCAGGTCCAAATCTTCAACGTCTCCGTTATCAGGTGACTAATACAGTTCTCCTCTTCCCAGCCCCTGAGGTGTATTGTGAAATGTCTTGCAAACACCCCTCCCTTAACCCCCAGTGCCAGTGCTAGGTGATTTTGTGCCCGAGGCCAAGCTTATTAGTGTGCCAACTGACTGTTTGGTAGTGAACTCCTGCAGCTGGGTCCCCCCACCCCTTATGATCGGTGCCCTATGTGAATGCCTAATTTGCCTCAATGGTGGCGCCGGGCCCTTCCAGCAAAAAGCCAAGTACAGTTTATCAGTCCAAAGGGACCTCAGATAAATCATGAGGCTCACCAGAGTTGCCTGACCTAACTCGGAAGCAGCACACACCCCCAGAAACAGCATTTTTTGAATAACTTCTAACATCTTCCTTCTCATAGCCCGGGCTGGACCAAAAACCAGACTGTTGTGTCATTTTCTGGTGGAAGCTTGAGACTGGCCCCGTGCATTAGGGAAAGCAGTGACATCGCTGAGGCATACTGCTACAACCAAACAGGTACACCGAAGTGAACATTCAACAGTGAAGTAGGGTGTGACGTGTGTGGCACAGGGGAATGTGGAGAGACCTGTATTGTAGGTTGTTAGTGTGACGTGTGGTTGGTGGAGAAATGGAAGGGCTGGGATGTGACGTGTCACACTGACTGGACTGAGAAGTAAAGATGTGAATAGTGCCACAAGGCGGAGATGAGTGTCTTTAACGTCACACTCTGTGGGAGGAGGAAAGTTTACATGTTAAACTTTATGCCATGGAAATTGTTTAATGTGACACTTACTGCTGTGTTGAAATATTTAGTGTGATTCAGAGAGGAAAAATGGGCAACAGCATCGTGCCCCTCTCAGGTGTGGCCGCTGGTGTAATGCCACGTATAGTAGGTGTGGGATGTGACAGACCCAGGGAGCTAAGTGAGGCACTCATTGGAGTGAAGATCACTAATGTCTGCTCCCCTTTTGCATTTCAGTGCCTGATTTCACCCAAGTGCCTGACAACAAGTGTAAGTATTTGTTTTTAAATACCTTAGTGGCACATTTGTGTTCACTGAATAAGTTGTTTCCCAGTGAGTGGATTTCCAGCTCATCTGCCTCGGCTGATTTGATTTTCTATCTCCTATTCCAGTGTGGCTCAAGATCACAATGGGTTGCATTCTTACCACTATCTTCCTTACTCTGCTGCTGACAGCCATCTTCATGAGAGGGTAAGAAAAACGCACCATGAAAGCAGCAGCAGTACTCCTGCTTCTGGTGTCCATTAGCAAGATGGATCTAATTTTCATCCTTCTCTTTCCTTTTTCCAGGAATCAGTGCATTTGCTGCCAGAATCACAAGACTCTAACAAAAGACTCAGCCCTGCAAAGGAATGAAGGCTTTGCCTCTGTCCCAGGAATGTACCTCCCTAACTGGAATACAGGAGCTTATAGACCCCAAGAGGAGGCTATCTACGAGAGGCCGCTACAGTCACCATTCATAAAGCCATCTATGCTCGACTATCACACTCACTTTTTCAGTAAGCCACCTAGAAGCCAGGTGGAAGTGGGTCTGCCACTCAACACCTTTGTGGATGTGAACCGTACGCACGGGCCTAAAACATACGTGGCTGAATCGCAACATCAGTATGACAACCTAGCCCTGGACGTGGACTCTTAAACACAAGCAGAACGTGCGGAAGACTTGTTTATGAGTCGAGGAGCCATTGAAGAGGCTCGGGGTGCCAGCCTTTGCTGTCATCTCAGGGAAAACGTAGGCATCCCCTGTAATCACTAATAGGCACTGGCCGTGACTGTCATTTGTGGTTATTTGTCAAAAGGGACAAATACCATGCCAGTTGCTAATCAGATGATACCCAATTGTTAAATGTTCCACCGGCACAGAAGCAAAATGCACTGCCCTGTGTCATTTCTGCAGAAAATTGAAGATTCCTGGTGGAAATTCTCTTGTGAGATGACACGTCATGTAAATATTGTCACAAAAGGCTTGGCACCATCTATGTGAAGATATTTATTTATTTATTTTATTGGCTTAAGTCACTGCAACCTTTCTTCTTAAATGTTGCAGCGGCTACCTTTCTTATGCAATCAAGAATAAAATGGAAGTGAATGTCATGAAGGTTAAAACATAAAGATCACATTGTATAATTGACATTAAAGTATTATTATAATGTTATACTTTTTTAAAACCCAATAAAGAATTTATATGGAAACAAAAATCTCATACTTCCAGTATTTTAGCCAACATTAGTGTGAAATGTCAACCTTGGCTTCCTACTGATCTTAAAAAGCAGTTTAGATTTGTGGTCTAATTTGCGGCAGGCATTGTGGTGTAGGAGATGCTGTATCCAGCAGGGGGCGCTAGCTCCCTAGAAATGAGCTCTTATGTAATTGCAGTGTGTTACATAACCCGAGTCTATATAGATATGAAATTAAAAGGCGATACCCCTCCCTTAGTGATACGGCAGTAAGAAATCGCATAGGAGATATAACTTAGCTTTCTTTAATGACGATTTACGCTGCATAACAGACGAAGGAAGCAAATGGCAAGAACCCAGTTTGGGAGTGGGGGAGAGATGTGTAGAGTCTGCCATTTTCGCCGTTGCAGTGGTAGGATTTTCAGGTTTGTATGACGTAATCTCCCATCTGTCCGTGGGCTTCAAATGTGTGCCGGGCAATGTTCCAAGGCTTTATACTCTTTCTTCATGTGTAGGCCCCCACTTAGGTAAATCATGCCATTCCAAACAAGGCAAAAAGAGGATACAGTTTCATGCTGAGTTTGACACACAGGAATAGTATACAATGGTTATCAGTTTGACTGCCCGTTTCCAAGTTGTGTCCATCTATCTTGTCTTATGCTACTTGCCTAGCAGTTCTATATGGTGAACCCCTGTGTTAAATCTAATTGTGTGTCAACTGTGCATGTGAGTAGAAAATGGCAGATTTATAAAATATATTTGCACAGAGCACATTGACATATTAAACTTATATACTTATTACAGATGCAAATCTGAATTGTAATTCACAGGAGTTGCTGGTTCAGTCCACGTCTCCAAAGTAGTGTGTGACGCTGAGCTTGTCACTAAACCTGCCTGTGCTCCATCTGAAGAAAATAAATAAATAAATAAAATCAACTGGTCTCTCCGTCTCTAACTGTAAAGTGCCTTAGGTTGGCATATGAGCCTTAAGTTCTAAACAATAATGGGGATGTGTGGAAGAACTTAATTTTGGAGATATATTAAAAGAAGAAATCAAATTAGAACCTCTTACTATTAGAGACCAGGCAGGAGCAGAAAGCATCTTTAATACGACTTCATGAAGAGGGAGCATTCCTCACAAGCAGTCTGTTACAGCGTGGTCAGAATGGTCAAAGTATTCAGGGTGTAGATCTCTTTTATAAGCAAATCAATTTACATAATAGTGTCAATCGAAGCTTACCTTACTCTGGATGGCTCACCAGCTTATACCCAAATGACTTGTATAAAATAAAAGTCCATTTTATTATTTTATGGTTCTTCTTATACTTTTGGGTTGAGCCACTACCCTTGAATTTTTTGTGCATGTAACAAATGTCCATATTAGTTGTTTACAGGACCTCTGCTGACTTCTTAGTCATCTCTTAGTCATCCTTCAGTACATTTTGTGTATTACATCAACCTTTCTTCTATTTACTTGACCATTTTCCAAAACCAATTCTTATATATTTCAGTGTACACACTGCAAACCAAAATACTTACTATTGTTACATTTAAATGATCAAGTCAAGTCAAGTTGATCTAGTGTAGCAAGCGAACAAAGGAACGAAAGATGTGTGAAACCTGAACTTTCACCCAGAAATATGTAAGAAAAGTTCTACAAGTGTTTCTAATATTCTGCCATTAGAGGTCGCAATTCAACCTGACAAAGGACTTTCTGACATAGCCAACCCCAAATTTGTTAGTACAAATTTGTACTTCAAGAAGAAAGTCCTCATCACCCATCTGGCTTATATCCATCACAGTCTTCAACAGCTTGAAGCCTGACTAATTTGACTGTGGGTCGGACATACACTCGATCCTTCACCTGAATCTTCACTGTGCGTATGCGACCATCAGGTCCTGGGTAGGTTTCAATGATTTTACCGCTTGGCCATGATGCTCTTGGGAACTGCGCATCAATAATCATGACTACCTCTCCAACCTTCAACTCATCACAGTCTGCCATTTCTGACAGAGCTGGAGACCAGGTAAGTAATTCTTGACAAAATGACTCCAGAAGTGGTCAGCTAAAATCTGACTGTGACGCCATCGCCGTCATTCCAGCAAATCATCTGGAGGGCAAACTACCTGTGGTAGTGAAGCATCTCATTGCCCCATGAGCAACAGATTTGGAGTTATCGGGTCAGGATCTGCCACATCTGAGGATACATAACCCAGGGGTTTGGAGTTCAAAATACCTTCAACTTCTATAAGAACGATAGCTAATACGGCCTCAGTCACAACATTGGTTCCAAGAACTACTTGTAAGGCACTCTTCACTGACCTGATTTCCCGTTCTCAGGTCCCTCCAAAATGTGGACTGTTTGGTGGGTTGAACTGAAATTTCACTTGTTGCTTAGCGAGTTGCTCCTGCAATGAAGGTGTCATGGCAGTAATAGCTTCCTTTAACTCAGCTTCTTCTCCTCGAAAGTTTGTACCTCTGTCAGACAGAAGTTCAGCAGGCTGGCCTCTTCTTGACACAAACCGATGGAAAGCTATGAAAAATGCATCAGTATCTAAATTTTCAATTAAATCTAAATGAACACAATGAGTAGTCATACATTGAAATATAATTCTCCAACGTTTTTCCTTATCCTCCAGCCAATTTTCACCGTAAAGGGACCAAAGCAATCAACCCCTGTGGACCAAAAGGGTGGCTTAAATAGCCGTAGTTGTGCTGGAGGAAGATCCGCCATCTTTGGAGCCTGAGTGGTGGCAGGTCAATGGTGGCATTCCCTACATTGGTGCTGATGTCGTCTGATAGCCTTGCGAACCCTTAATATCCAATATTTTCATCTTACCTCTGCAAATACACGCTCTGGGCCTGGGTGCAGAAGTTTTTCATCATAGTTCTGAATGAGCAGTTTAGTTATTGGGTGACATGGGTCCAGCACAATAGGATGGATGCCTTCCTCATCAAAACCCTCTATTCTTCTTAGCCGGCCACCGACTCGAATGAGACCCACTGTATGGTCAAATTCTGGTGATAATGTCCTCAAGTGACTTCTTAGAGGTATTTCCACTCCTGATTGAAGATTCTTGACTTCTACAGGGAAACTGCTCTGTTGAGCTCTTCTTCTCTCTCTCCAGGTTTCTGCTGAGCAATAAGCACTTGGATTCCCATCAGCCGCCCCATGAAGATCCTGGATGGTAGCCTTAACTAAATCATTCCAAGACTGGAAAAAACTGGGATCTGGAAGTCTAGTGTGCTGCTCCATTACAAGATTTCCACAAAAGGTGGCATTCCTCATTTCGGTGGAGTCCTCAGGTGGGCCAGTAATCAAGGAACATGGCCATTCATTAATAGGCTGTTTGAGAAAGGAAGGTCCATTCCTCCATCTGTTTAACTCACTAAGCTTCTTTTGGGTCTTCCCCCGGATAATGTCATCAGCTGGATTATCTTTGGTTGCTATGTAATTCCAGTTGTCTAAATTGGTTAAGTTCTGTATTTCTGCTACTCTGGTGCCTACAAACACTTTATACCAACAGGATTCGGATTTCAGCCAGGTCAATTCTGTAGTGGAATCACTCCACAAGAGTACCTGCCCTATAGGCAAGCTCAGCTCTGTGGTAAGTAGATGTGCTAACTGAGCACCAGTTAAAGCAGCACAAAGCTCTAGACGAGGCATCACGAAGCTAACATGTATTCCCCCTTTTCATCTTCAGTACGTAGATAAGCAACAGACCCATATAATCGCTCATAGGCATCACAGAATACATGTAAGTCTCTCTTAGCCCTGGGAGTATCAGCACATGGTGGGATGTAGCAGCGAGGCAAGATTACATGCTTTATACTGCCTAGCTTCTCCACCCAGGTAAGCCATCATTGCACAAGGGTGTCAGGGGTAATGTGATCATCCCAACCACTTTCAGTCTTCCAAAGGTCTTGTACCAGAACCTTGGCTCGTGCTGTAAAGGGAGTGAGAAACCCCATTGTGTCATACTGGCTGGCAAGTACCTTATAAATGTTCCGCTTAGTTGGCTCATTGCATTCAATTGGGCAACATCTGTAACCAAGACTGTCCATGGCACAGTTCCAGCGGAGACCTAGTGTTGGCTCTAGTGGCTCTTCGCCATGCTGTGAAAGCCACAGTGCAGAATTCCCTGATCTGGCCTCATCTGGGAGATGTTGAATGACTGATGCGAAATTGCTGGCCCACTGCCTAATTTCAGAGCCACCTGCAGAAAGATGTTGATGCAATTTATCTACTAGCTTCTTGGCACTTTCTATACATGGTAGGCTATACAGACAGTTATCCACATAAAAAGCTTCATTGACACAATTCCAGACCTCTTCATAGATTTCCTGATTGTCCTGAGCATCCTTTCTCAATGCATATGTTGCACAACAAGGGCCACAGGTTGTGCCGAATGGTAAGACTTGCCACTCATAAACACTTGGTAACTTATCACGGTCCAGACTCCTCCATATAAACCTCAGTATCGACCTGTCAGAAGGTAGAAAACATATCTGATGAAACATAGCCTTGATGCCACCAGATATGGCAACTATATGCTGGCAAAATCGAAAAAGAACACCCAGTAATGAGGGTCCCAAAGTTGGATCTGCAAGCAGATGATCATTTAAGGCTAGTCCGTCTCTCTGATAGGAGCAGTTGAATACAAGCCTGTATTTACCGTTATGCTGCACCATATGATGTGGTATATACCAAGTCTCTTCATGTGACTTTATTTCTTTTTCAGTCAGAATTCTGACATGACCTGCATCCACAAGCTTCTGGAAGTGCAGTGTATGTAAGTCAGCCAAATATTGATCTTTCAGAAGACACCTTTCTACATGTCTGAGGTGGAGAAGCATAGCTTCTGGAGAAGCAAGGAAGCATGGACTTCTGGAACGTCTCAATAATGGGGTGGCATATCTTTTGACCCCATGGACCTCAACTCTCACAGTCTTTGTTTCAAGCAAGTCCAGGGCTTGTTGGTCTTGCTTGGACTGGGTCACCTGCTGCAGGTTCAGATAGGGTAAAGTGTTGGTCTGCCAAAGCCGCTCTACATTTCTTTTCAGTTCATTTGTGGGGGATGAGACATTCATCAGTATACATTGTTCATCTTATCCCTGTCCATGGATTAGACCTGCAGGCCCTTGTAGTGTCAATCCCAAAGCAGTGCGGACTGCAACAGGTGCGTTCGGTGGACCAAAACTTACTGGTTGAATTTGCATTACCAGTTGGGGAAAATCTGAGCCTATCAGAAGCAAAGGACAGGCCCGGTCTATTTGGGGTAATGGTACATTGCGGAGATGCAGGTAGCGCTTCTTTAACTCATTAACAGGGTATGAGTATTCTGACAAGCACAGACTGTTTGCAGTGAAGGCCCATTGAATGGTATGTTTCTTGTTGGGTTCATCCACCGAAGAGACTTCAAAGTTCACTGCATTACCAGGAATCTGGACAATATCCTGTCGGACTGTTCTAAGAGTCATTATCTCTGGGGTTTGGGGTAGCTTTAGTGTGCTGACTGCCGCAGACATGATAATGGTCCTTTCCGATCCATCATCTAAGACAGCAAAGGTCTCAACTGAACGCCCAGCATAGTGTACTAGAGTCTTCACGACTTTAAGTAGCACTTGATGCGGATGTCTGTTCCAGTCAATGTATATGGCATCAGGCTTGACTACAGTCACAAGTACACTCTGACCTCTTCTCTGCATAACAGTATCATGCAGAATCGTAAGGTGGAGCTCCTTGCATGTGTTGTATGGCTTCTTCAGCGTGCAGGAGTCAGGGGTGTGTGTACGGCCACATTTCCAACAACACTCGTTATCTCTTATCCAGTTGGCAACCTGTTCAGCACTTAATTTCTTAAAGTCTGTGCATGCATTCAGATAGTGCTCCTTGTTATTGCAGAATGGGCAATAAGATTTGAGCTTTTCATTGGACATTTTAAGTGAAGGAGAGGACTGAGGATTCTGTTGAAATGCAACTGGCTCGGCATTATAATAAATTGTGTTGGTAGGCTCTGTTCTCCGGACTGAGAGCGTATTCTCCTTTCTGCCATTCTTCAATTTCTCCCCCCGATACAGGGCAGCAGCTTGTTCTGAAATGCGTTTAGCATGGGACTTGGTTTGTAGCCAGATTGAAAGGTCCTGCAGTGTGTAGGTACAGTCTGCATTGGACTGTAATATTCCTTGAGCAAAGCAATATTCACAAATCCATCACGATAACTAGGGGGCAACTTGCTCAAAAGCTGATCCACATGTGATCCACACCTCAATTCGTAACCACCTTCTCCTTCCAAAGCTCTGAAGCATACCAACCAATAATGCACCAAAGGTGCAAAGTCCTCAAATGCTTCGGCATCCCCAAATTTTATAGGTGAGGCATTAAGTATTGTTCCTATTTCACTCTGAACTAGCTGCCTTGGTTGACCATATTTCTCTTTCAGCACTTGCAGGGAAATCGAATATGGATTTGGGTGATGCATATACGCTTTGGCCAATTTGTGTGCACCAGGAAATTTCAAACATCCAAGCAGCACTTGGTATTTGTACTGTTCAGTTCGATGGGGATGGCCATTTAAAAGACTGTCTAGTCCCATTTTGAAGAGAGCAAATTCATTCTCTTTGCCACTCTCAAAGCATGGCAGTTTTGGCTTAGGAATCCCACATGATGAAGCAATAAGCAAGTCCATCATATTGGGTGCGACTTGTACTGAAGGGGCATAGGCAGATGGCTTTGACAGGAAGGGTGATTCTGCAGGCATGTCAGAAATCGTAGGAGGGACATCCACCAGCTGGAAAGGCTGATGTACAAGTCCTGGACTCCCAGGCAGTTGGTGCCTGGCGTTTCCATTCTGCATATTGTTTGTTACACCAGGATTTTAGTTTTCCTATAATTAATACACCAATCCAACAATCTCTCTGAAAAAGTCTTGTCTCATCCCAGGATTTTTTTATATAATAGAGAGATTATGAGTCTTACTTAATAAACTGAAAAATCTCAAATGTTAATCCCCATTACACATGGAGAGCAGGATAATAAGATGTCAGCTAGTCGAGACAATCCACAGATACAGCCATAGTATAAAGTGAATATTCAAAGTAAATGTTCTAAGTTATAACCAATCAACCAGCACAATGTTATAATAAATTTGACAGACTCATAGCTGTTAAGAATGCTAAAATGGTAAGATGTGTAAAACAACAATACAGCACTCTTATTTGAAACACGGGTCTAGTCCTACACACAGAAAAATAACTAAACAGGAGTGTGGTCGTTAAATCTGCAGATTCTGCAGCACAGGCCAGCATTTCGCTGTACGGGTTTTCAATCTTACCCCAGATTTTCATAATCTTAGTCAGCCAAGGACAATGGCGGTATGTGGCTGTGATGGCCAGTCATGTAGAGTGACCTCCTCCGCTACTCAGCCATACCATTCTGTGTTGAGCCATGACACAATCAAACCATTGAAATTGTGTCCTAAGTCATAGGGGTGGGCATGTGTGTGTGTGTGTGCAAGAGTAGACCACCAATGAGCTCCCAGCCACAGTTACATTGAATACAAAGCTAGTGTGATGCAAGCCTAATGTAAACGCCACATGCAAAACAGAGATGAAACAGAAATAAGCAGATCAAAGTTCCCCGAAAGTAAAGGTGTCTGGGGTTTCTCAAAGTTTGTGTTGCTGCTTCAGGTAGAGAAAAATCCATGACAGACATCCATTTTAGGGCCTTGTTATTGTTCTGCTACCACATTGTCTTCACAGTGACCTGTGGCTTATGAAATTACTTTTTTTTTTAATTTCAGCAAGATCCCACAGGAACTGTTGGTTTTACACAGGGCTGATTAGAATCACTCATTTTCAGATAAAGACGCATTACTTTTGTATGTAATTTGGAATGTCACTGGTTAAATTTGAACAATCCACAACAACCACTATTATAATTTTATTATATTACTAGGGGCTTCGCCCCCTGCTTGCTTTGCTCGCCAACCGACCCCCCCCCCCCCGGCCTGTGCTACGCGCCAGCCACTTTACGTCTGTGCCACTAACGTTGTGAAGAGGGGGGCTGAACGCACCCCAAAGAGACGCGGTCACTCTTCTGTAACCCCTCTTAACCTCTGATACAATGGGAAACAAATACAGTTTTTTTTTTTATTACCTCCTCTTTGCTTGATCAGCTGCTGGCTTGCTGCTACTGCCATGTCGCGTGATCTGCATCTTGTGCGGCGCTTCGAACGTTTAAAGGCCTTTTGTCTCACTGCCTTCTCTTTTCTCCCCCAGACATCCTCAAACACTATTCGATCACTTTTCACTGTTTCATTATTTCACCGAGTAATGTTTTCCGTTTGTTTGCACTAATGTGATCTTTACTATCATTTTTTGAAACTTTCGAATTTTCCTACTTCCATTATCTCTAACCTACTCTACATTTGTATCATGCCTAGGTTTTTGAATTCTTTATGACGATCTACTTTGTCTTTTTCCTGCCCTGGGCATGGTTAAATCTCTTAGCACAAAGTCTAGTCTCGCGGGACGGGCTGATTATTACTTTCCTTATTTTCAGAATTTGCACATAGATTATTTTTGTTCTTTTTTGCTTTCTTTTTTTCATTCTTTTCTCTCAGACGCTTTTGGGTCTCTTTTCGACGCACTGCTCTTTCTTCTTCGCTTAGTCGTTGACATGTTATCTAGAACATATAAAATTTTTAAGAGCTGAGAGCACAGGAAGTGTGTCTGCCAAAAGCATTCCAACAACTGAGAGGTTAGATGACCGTGGTCATCATAACTTGCAAATGTAACCATCTCACGGGACTTGCTTCCAAAGGTTGTAAGTATGATGTGACTTGACCGTCTCACATGATGTGAAAGTGTCTCTCTGTCTCTTTTCAAAAGATCACGTCTCATTGCAGGAAAAAAAGTTTTGTCTCGTCCCAAGATTTCTTTTTATAATAGAGAGATATACTATTATATTATAATGGTCGTGCACACTTTGGCAGCAAATGGCAAGGAAAGTTTTTAAATATTTTTCCTAATAATCTTACTTTGTTTCTCACCTAAATGGCATTGGTTATTGGATCTTCTTAAAGTGAAATCAGATGTCTGACATGACTTGTCTGGATTTCTGCCTTTTCATCAACAAAAGCTGATATTTCAGTGAAGGCGTGTAGGCTTCTGATGTTCACTGTACGTGATGTCATATAAACAATGGTGGCAAAGACACCAACAAACACAGAGGGTCTGTTCTCTTCAACACAGAGCCAGCTGCAGCAGGACATCAAGGCGCTCAAATTACAATCACAGGGGAAAAAAGATAAGAGAGTAGAAACAAAAATAAATGTTCTCAGAAACATAGAGTCGCACAGCTACCTGATCTGCTACATTAAATTTTACAATGAAGATCTCTTACAGTTAAAGAGACTTGGGTACTTCTAACAAGATGGATGGACAAAAGAAGGTATCTAAACGTATTTGATATTTGCAGAATCTATTCATGAATATCATTACGTCATGTTATGCTCCACTTTCACTCCAAGCTGCCTGCCTGCCAGCCACTAGTCAGCATATTTTACTTTGGGCTAATAACGCCAGTGTCTTTGACTGAATAGCCTGTGTGGAGGGCTGACATGCAGTGGTACCATTAAACATGGATTCACACAACAGAATGGCAGGTCTTTACTTTGGGGATTTACTGCATTGTTTCTCTGCTTCCTCTTTGTTTAAAATGTAACCACCAAACATTGGCTGCTGAATCTAATTATATGTCCTAGGCTCTTAATCGTATTTGATTTTTTTGTTTTGCTGAGGGAGATGGTTTGTCTTCTATTCAGATTTGAAGTTTTCATGTTATTTCTTAACGGTTTGAATACAAAGCAAAAGAAAAAAATGGTTTGTGCCCCCTTAGAAACGTTTAACTCAATGACTGAAGATTTCAGTTTAAGTTTAATACCTGTTGAAGCACAAACCTGGTCTTCTCTGGATCTCATCCTGGGATTTTGATCAATTCCACAAACATTAATTCTCTTCACACACCCACTTAAAGGATAAGTTCTGTATTTTTCAAGCCAGTTATTTCTTTCTTCACGATCATGATATATATTAACTTGCCACATGAAATTGTGTTCTAAAGAGAAACATATTTTGTACATTTTACAAATATAACTAATCTGTGATTTTTAATGGATAATATTATGTGTACTGAGGTCCTACTGTAGAAAGAGCTTTAAAACGTACCAAATACAGAAATGCACTTAAAGGAATCTAAATGGCTTCAGAGTGCACACTGACTTCATCCGAGATAAAACAGGAATAACAGTCTCTCTACTCAGCAAGTCGGAACAGACTTACTCATAAGCCCACTTCAAGCTCATTCTTGCCGCACCAACTTGTGGACTGAACCAGTCTCTCCAAAGGGCAGACACCATGACTTTTATTACAGGCCTGACTAGAGCCTAACATCCTTGTTTGTGGTAACACGTCATTCCTGGAGCTTATCGTCATGAAACACACCATGTATACCTGCATGTAGCTGGTCACCTACAATTAGACAGATAGATAGATAGATAGATAGATAGATAGATAGATAGATAGATAGATAGATAGATAGATAGATAGATAGATAGATAGATAGATAGATAGATAGATAGATAGATAGATAGATAGATAGATAGATAGATAGATACTTTATTAATCCCAAGGGGAAATTCACATACTCCAGCAGCAGCATACTGATACAAAAAAAAATATTAAATTAAAGAGTAATAAAAATGTAGGTAAAAACAGACAATAACTTTGAATAATGTTAACGTTTACCCCCCCGGGTGGAATTGAAGAGTCGCATAGTGTGGGGGAGGAACGATCTCCTCAGTCTGTCAGTGGAGCAGGACAGTGACGGAAGTCTGTCGCTGAAGCTGCTCCTCTGTCTGGAGATGATGCTGTTTAGTGGATGCAGTGGATTCTCCATTATTGACAGGAGCCTGCTGAGCGCCCGTCGCTCTGCCACAGATGTCAAACTGTTCAGCTCCATGCCTACAATAGAGCCTGCCTTTCTCACCAATTTATCCAGGCGTGAGGCGTCCCTCTTCTTTATGCTGCCTCCCCAGCACACCACCGCGTAGAAGAGGGCGCTCGCCACAACCGTCTAATAGAACATCTGCAGCATCTTATTGCAGATGTTGAAGGACGCCAGTCTTCTAAGGAAGTATAGCCTTAATTAATAATTAATGGTATCCACCCGCCCACCCCATTATTGTCAAGCTATTCTTGAATCATTTCCTTGTGCATTATGGCTTTTTGGGCTGCTTTTGAGTATTTTGGGCTCTGTATCGACAGCACCCTATTCTTCCTACTGCCGTGCTCGAAACACAAAGGGGGACCAACCCCTGCTGTTCAGTGTTAAATGTGTGTAATGGGTGGGACCTCGTTTGGTTCAGGAGGGACTAATTAGTCACAATTAAGTGGTGGCATTAGTCCAACAGGCAGTGGGAGAGAGGCAGAGTCTGCTCATTCGGGAAGACACAATTGTAATGGTTGGTAGCTGGTAAGGAGAGCAGTTGACAGACTAATTGTCTTCTTCTTTCTAGTTTGTTGCCAGCTGCTTTTACAGTATTGCTCTTATGCTTTTTTTAATATTACTGTTTTTAAATGCTACTATTTGAATGATTACTGGTGGTTTTAAGCTTCACTTTTCCATATTGTTTTAATCTTATTATTTGAAATTTTTACTAACGGTCATATTCCAATCCTGCATGATGAAGATAATGTCAGATTGTGTTAGGGGAATCGTTTAACAGTGAGATCATTTAGTTCACACGTCTTCTACACATATGCATATTTTGCTTTATTTTGCTATCACTTTGATTTTACTTATACGTGTAATATCGTGTGCTCTTCCATGTTGGATTATGTCATTTATTGAGCTGGATTTTTATGTCACTAGGCATGTTTTGGACTGTTGTTTGCAGGACCTGGCAACTCTGGCCCACACAGCTTACCCTCTGTTTTACGGGCCAGTGACCACCACTGTGGCACTATACCTCGAAACCTTGTGGCTGTCACCAAGAAAACCTACAGGAAGCCAGCAGGCTCAGCAGCTCTTTGAATGGTTACGTTGAACATTATTCAAGTTATTGTCTGTTTTTTATCTGCATTTTTTATTACTCTTTAATTTAATATTTTTTGCTGCTGGAGTATGTGAATTTCCCCTTGGGATTAATAAAGTATCTATCTATCTATCTATCTATCTATCTATCTATCTATCTATCTATCTATCTATCTATCTATCTATCTATCTATCTATCTATCTATCTATCTATCTATCTATCTATCTATCTATCTATCTATCTATCTATCTACCTCCATCCACTCCAAACCTGGCGTCCCCCATTCTACTTTCTTTCTTTTATATAGTAAATCTTTATTGATGTAATATTTGGAGTAATTTGTCTGATAAAATTGCAGTTAAAAAAATGAAATGCAAAACCTATAAATGTTGTGCATATATACATAGCGTATTCTCTAAATGTTATACACATATAACACTAAAACAAATTAAACTAAATAACTGAGATGCACATGATTACAAGAAAATATAGCTTATGTGTTATATATGTACTTTTTATTTATCTGAGCTAGTTTAGAATGCATCATTTCAGATATACCTTTAAAGACATACCTATAACTTTAAATTGGGATTTTATTTTTCCTTCTTTTGCTTTGTACAGCACAATTCAGTTCATTCCATTTTAGTTAAATTCATGGAAGTACATTGATACTTCAATTAAACATATTTTGTTATTCGCCCCTTTAATATGGATGTTGAAATGATGTGATGCCAGAAGTTCCTAGAGACGTTGTGTTTTTGAGCATGCGTTAGCGACTTTACCTTGAAAATACTGTAGCTGGCAAAACTGGAGGTGTGTGTGAGAGACACACACACGAGGAGGAATAAGAGCAGAAAAGGCCTGCCGAGTGAATCGCCTTCAAAGATGAAAGTATAAAAAGTGGACAGCAGGCAAGAAAGGCTCCTCGAAAAGTGAGAAGTGGGCTCTCGAGAGAGGGAATGCTGGTCAAGAGACGTTCAGACACACGTAGATACCGGGGATTGATACTGAAGGCACATAGAGGGCAATTGATAGCAAATACAGTGGTGTCTCGTACTTTGAGCGATTCTGACTTCAAACATTCAAATGCTAAATTCAAGAGAAATTTGATCTGGAGTTCAAATGATGCTTCTACGTTCAAACAGTTCGCGCAGTGAAAAAAACAAAAATGCAGCAACAGAGGGAGCTTACATGGCAAGCGTAAACGTCATCTGTTGTGCGCCCAAGTCGTCTCTCGCTCTCGCTGTGAAAGCATCACTTGTATTACTCTTGTGTGCTTTCAGTGCTTTTTCACTTTATTGTTGGTGTGTTTGGTTATATATATAACCCCAATCTATTAACCATCGCACCCAAGAAGAGTGTGGAAGCAGCTAAGTCTAAGAGGAATGTTGTAGTATCGATGACTAAGGTGAAATAGAAACTTACCGCGAAGTACACTTATTTGACTTGCTTATGGAAGGTGATCTCCCCTTCCAAACCGTAACCCTTGTCTTCCTCTGTACCAGCCACACGGGACATCACCACTCCTCACTACGGTAAATGCAACTTTCATTTTATTATACAGTATTTACGTATGTTTTAATTTATTATATAGGACATTTAATTGTTATTTATACCTTAAATTATGTGTATTTGCTGTTTAAAGTTATTGAAATGGGTATTGTTTAGGGTCAGGGAACGGATTAATTCACTTTCCATTATTTCTAATGGGGAAAATTAATTTAGACTTTGCACAATTCAGAGTTCAAATAATTAATTGCATAAGTACTCATAAGTCAGCATTTAGTAGACATGACTTTGGCGGCCATTAAGGCTTTGAGTCTGTAGGTCTTTCTCTATCAGCTTTGCACATCTGGGATCAAATTTATAACACTTGTGTACGCACAAAAGGAGACCTGAAATGTGCGTGCCCAACCTTCCATGCAAAAGGTAGGATTTATAAAAGAAAACGACCCATTTATGGCAACCCATCCATGTGCAACAGTGCATCTAAGCCAGTTAAATAACAAATCACTCTTATAGTAATTCATGTCACTGAGTCGTAATTATAATGCGTGTTGATGCAACAAACATGCCAAACCTTTAAAGTGATAATTATGAGGTACAGACTGTATTTTATTTCTCTTTTCTACTTCTTCTTGGCTGCTCCCGTTAGCAGTTACCACAGCGGATCATCTTCTTCCATATCTTTCTGTCCTCTGCATCTTGTTCTGTTACACCCATCACCTGCATGTCCTCTCTCACCACATCCATAAACCTTCTCTTAGGCCTTCCTCTTTTCCTCTTCCCTGGCAGCTCTATCCTTAGCATCCTTCTCCCAATATACCCAGCATCTCTCCTCTGCACATGTCCAAACCAACGCAATCTCGCCTCTCTGACTTTGTCTCTCTTTTAAGAGGGCCAATTCTGTGTATTTACACTGAAGAATTTGTTTTTGTTTTTTTTTTGTGGTAGCTTCATTTTAATGGAGAGAGACAGAATATCAACCAAAACTCCAGAAAAAAACACATTACATCAAAGTTATGAATTGATTTGCATGTCATTGAGTGAAATGAGTATTTGATCCCCTACAACCCAACCAGAATGCTGGCTCCCACAGATTGGCTGGGTGCCCAGGTGGCACACAGATTACAATCAATCAATCAATCACAGATACTCCTGATCTCAACTCATTACATGTACAGGCCCTTCTCTTTGCACAAAGAAACAAAGTTCTCCTGCTGACTCCTCTACTCTGACTCATCCCCTTTATCCATACATCCCATGAGTGCAGAATCATCTGAGAATTCCTGTTAGTGACATGACCTGGTGTTATATTTATAGTCTGAGGTGTACAGAGTGAAGAGAAGAGGAGACTGGCTTGTTCCTTGTGGTGCGCCAGTGTTGCTCACATCCCTATCAGAAACACAGTCCTCGAGTCACCCTGACTGCAGTCTACCTGACAGATAGTCCATTACCCAGTACACCATAGGCACATCCACCTGCATATCTCTGAGTTTACCCCTTAGTGGGGGTGACTGGATGGTATTGAAGGCACTGGAGAAATCGAAAAACAATCCTCATAGTGCTGGCTGATAATCGTATCCTCCACTCCAATCTTTGTCTGATAGGCAAACTGCAGTGGGTCTGGGTGGTCTACCGCAACAGGACTCCTATAGTCCAGGGCCAGCCCCTCAAAAGTCTTCATGATATAGGATGTCAGTGCCACTGGTCTGTAGGCATTAGGTGAAGAGGCGCCTGCCGCCTTTGAAAGTGGAACAGTGCAGATGTTTTTCCACAGCAGCGGCACTTTCTGGAGCCTTAGGGACAGATTGAACAGGTGACAGAGATCACCACAACGTTGGGCAGCACGGACCTTAAGATTTCGAGGACTGACTCCATCTGATCCCACAACTACGCCTGTGTGTGGCTTCCTCAACTGTTATGGAGAGCTCATACTCATGGTCAGAGGTGGACTCATCACTGGCCATTCTACTTAAAGTGGTAGGAGTTGTTGATGTAGTATGAATAGTATTAGGACAATGGTCATTGAAAGAACTTGGCATTGGGATGGAAAATTTGGTTCAGGGCAGTAGCTTTGTCCACATCCCTTTCTAACACCTGAATTCTGGATGGCTTGA
Organism: Erpetoichthys calabaricus; assembly: GCF_900747795.2. Lineage (NCBI taxonomy): Eukaryota > Metazoa > Chordata > Cladistia > Polypteriformes > Polypteridae > Erpetoichthys > Erpetoichthys calabaricus. The sequence continues at coordinate 107,888,766 of NC_041395.2, read as the reverse complement.
GTTCAGTAATTACTCCCAGTCCACTCCAGACTTCTTTCGTGTTAGTTTGAGTGAGTTTGTTTTCTATTTTGGGTTTGTAAGCTTCCTTTCCTTCACTTGATGTTTTCTTTAGCACTTGGTGCATGTCTGTCAGAGTCTCTTTGTCCTTAGTAATGCAGGGTTTGTTGTTTGCAAAGCAACGTGTTTGAGGTGCCTTTGAGGTGAGATGTCGACACAAACGCTAACACAGTCTGTGGTGCAGTGGCTGAGTCCCTCAGTGTCAGGCCCATGTGACTCGCATATCATTTCCCTGTTTGGTCATTTCGAAGCAGTCACTCTGAGCCATTTCCGCCCCCAGGTCCACGTCCTCCATATTCTGGTGGAAACAGGATGCAGGATGACTAATAAGAGGCTTGTAGGTGGGAATAAGAAGAATTAGTTTACTGGTAGTTTACACTTAAAAGAATCTTTAATCTTTAACTTGATATGTCCTTGAAAGAAACATTAACACAAACTAATAGACGTTTGTTGTTCTTCCTTCCAAAGTCACATTGTTGAGGTTACCCCATATTATAACTGTAGGGTAAGAATGAGTCATCATTAATGTGTTGATAGATAGATAGATAGATAGATAGATAGATAGATAGATAGATAGATAGATAGATAGATAGATAGATAGATAGATAGATAGATAGATACTTTATTAATACCAAGGGGAAATGATGACTGAATAAGTCACTTCACTTGCTGAGGGAGGCCCCATTTGTAGAGGAAGGAATACAAACATTAACAAGGATGACGTCATTTATCTCCCTGGACAAATTCTGACAGCCAGAATTTCAAAGTTTAAATTACAAACCCATACTGGGTCGCATGTTGTCTGTTCACAGCAAAATCTTCCACATGCAAGCACCACACCTCAAATCAACTCCAGGCCTTTTATCTGCTTAATTGATAATGACATAACGACGGACTTGCCCACACCTGCCCATGAAATAGCCTTTGAGTCAATTGTCCAATTACTTTTGAGCCCCAGAAATGAAGGGATTGTGTTAAAAAAATGCTTTAGTTGCCTCACATTTGTATGCAATCGTTTTGTTCACCCCACTGAATTAAAGCTGAAAGTCTGCACTTCAACTGCATCTGAGTTGTTTCATTTAAAATTCATTGTGGTAATGTACAGAACCAAAATTAGAAAAAAGTTGTCTCTGTCCAAATATTTATGGACCTAACTGTAGGTATATCTTTTATAAAAGCAGACAGTTCATCCATCTTAATTGACAGCGATCAAACATTTGCCATTACAATGGATGGTAAACCAATTCTAAAATCTTTTTGCTTTCCTTTTACCCTCGCGCTGCAGTGCAAGTAGCTGATTATATATTTAATACACCCCACATTTATTTTCTCAGTGTCTCTCACAATTTCATCTGTTGCAGACTTGAGGCAGCCTTCATGTCCTTCCTCTTCACGACTCCATCCAAGTTCTCACCCCTTTTGAAGTGCAGTCAACACATGTCAGTGCCTGGGTTTGTCCAGGGTGGGACTAAAAAATAAGTAAGAGGTAGAAAGATCTGACCAATTTAGAACAGAAATGTCTTATACAGACAGAATGTCATGTCATTTTCTAACCTGCTCCATCCAGAGTGGGGTTACAGGAAGAAATGGAGCCTGTCCCAACTAGCATAGGTCGCAGGGCAGGAATAAACCCTGGACAGGGCATCAGTTCATTGCTAGGCAAACACATACCAAACACACACTAGGGCCAATTTAGCGTTGCCAATTCTTGTAGCCTGCATGTCTTTAGACAGTGGAAGGAAAGCCATGCATACATAGTGAGAACCTAAGGCACCAAGCCTGGTCCTTCTACTGTGAGGCAGCAGCGCGCTACCACTTTGCCATAAACAGAATGAGATTTGTAAAATCTGAGTGATCATCTTAAAGTTAGAGAGGAATCTGTCTGAATCTGTGTCACCAATGCAGAACTACATAACTGCATACATCCATCCATTCATTTTCCAACCCGCTGAATCCGAACACAGGGTCACGGGGGTCTGCTGGAGCCAATCCCAGCCAACACAGGGCACAAGGCAGGAACCAATCCTGGGCAGGGTGCCAATGACTGCATACATTTTGCCTTTAATTTTTTATCTTTGTATTTTATTTCTGTGCTTTAATAACTAAAGCAAACTCTTTTAATATTAATTTGGTCTAAATTCTTACCTTTTTCTGGTTCATGTGGTGGGGTGTCAACCTAGGGGTTTCATTGAAGGGCTAAGCGGCGTTAGCTCTGTGAGACAATGGCCTACCATAGGTAACCAAACCTATTAAAGTCTCAACACCCAGCGCTAGAATTAGAGACTTGGAACTACAAGTTGAACCGGAAGAGCCCTAAGGCCACCATTGCCTCCACATCTCTCAACCTTAAGCCTGGGAAAGGAAGACAGATAACATGGACATTCCTCCAGGCCCGGAACAGCCAATGCTTAAAGTATAAATCATCTGAGTATCTGAACCACACGAGACCCACAAAGGGCCATTTTAGTGGGAAAAGTGGGTATAAATAAAATGTATTATTATTTATTAACAGGTTAAGCAATTACATGAACACATAAAAGAATGCTTCTTAAATGTTATTTAGTTGAGATCCACTGTGTTGGCATGAAATACATAATATTTAATAACATTACTATAACTTTGTGTCTAAAAAAATGTATGTATATATATATATATATATATATATATATATATATATATATATATATATGTATCTGTTATTAACATGAAAAAGAAATATTGTGAAAAATAATAAGAGGCATTTCAATGCTTATGCTTTAATGACTGTCTTTAGATGACGCCCAGCACTGATGGCATTTGAAGAGATGGCATAAGTGACTCATTTTGAATTCGATACATCATCCTGTCCCTTGCAGCAGCGATCTTTGATACTTCTGTGGCTACAAGCCATTCGCCTGATTTAGAAGATGCTGTAAAGATATTTTTTAAACTGTATTATGAATAAAGGCACCTCTGCGCGATATGTCTTAAAAAGAATCGAGCAAGTCGCGCGCAATTTGGACCTGTAAGCAGCGGCACAAATGCGCGCTCCTGCGTGTTCTAAGCTGAGGGCAAAGCTCGCGTAGGCGGAAGCCTTTTTTTTTAAGAAAGTAGAATTTGGATCTCGCAATGATCCGTACAAAGATGCCGTGCTCCAGTGTTTATTTTTACGCACAGTCAGTGAGGCGACGTTTAAAAATTCTGAGAACGTCGAACACCACTTTATAGTCGCAAACCTTTTTTTAACTGAAAAAAATATATATATGAAATTTGAAAATATACATATATGAAATATATATATATATATATATATATATATATATATATATATATATATATATATATATATATATATATATATATATATCAGTATTTGTGTGAAAGAACGATTCCGTTACTTCGTACTCCACCCACACCTTGTGCTATGTGTCCACCAAGATGTTTGAATGAACTGTGTTGTATTTGATGTCGTAAATTAATAACGAGTAAAACAATGTAGCAGGCCTAACAGCTTGGACATCTTTGATCTGTGCGAATACTAACACATGCAAGCCAAGACTGTGCACCATTTTCCGTGATGATGACCGTAACTTTCAATTTTCATTGGCTAAATGGCACGCCCTCCTGCTACTGGAGCTTTCCGATTGGCTCGCCTTCTGTGAATCATCAACACAGCTCTCATCTGTTTAGGCTAGTCGCCGCTTTTGTCAGAAATAGAAACGCGAGTGAAAGGACGGTTTTGGAGGAGAATCCTCGAGTTTCAGCGAGCAGACTGTGTAAGTTAAGCTTTATTCTGCTGTGAAGGTGCACGTCACATGTCGGTTGGCACAATGCATTACTTCTCATTGTTATATTTATTTGAAGCAGTCGGGGACGAATTGTTCACTACGACAGTTTTGCCTGTTTGCGGATTATGTCTTTTAAATCAAGGGTGTATCTTAGTTTTTTAATGCACAACTTTAAACGAAGGTGCGTTCAACTGCCTATTGTCGATTCCTTTAAGCTGCAAAAGTTATTTTTAAACGATTAAAACTAACTTTTACACCGTCTGAGGTGCGAGGTTTCAGAAACTATTTGCCTTTTTAAAGCCAGTTAAGAACAAAACGTCCCCGGGATCCGTCTGGAAATGTCTGTACTTTTTTCCTGGATCCTCGTTGAGGCGACGCCGTGGTGTTGAAGCCCGTTCTGTGTGTAGCAATACGTTGGGTGAGTGACGGTGAAAATGTGTACTGAAAGTGGGGCGTTGGTCCTTGAGAAGAAAATTGAATTGGTGAGATTAATTTCCCCAAATTGGCAGTCGCTGGCAGAAAGGTACATCAGTAAATACATAAATACATCAGAAGTGTAACGTTGTGGAGACAGTATGGATTTAAAGTGGCTCACGGCACAGCCTAGTTCCTTCAGTGTTCTTATATAACTTCATTGTATTGTATGTTTAGCAAACGAATTTATTCGAGTCTTTTAAAGATAACGGTGCCTAAACGCACTTTGGGATTTTTTTCAACGCGCTCGTTTTGGACTTGTCACCTTCCCATTTCGTTTTGTTGACGTCATGTTTTCTTCTTATTTGCAAGTCTCCTCAGGACAGTTGACAAAAATGCGGTGCAAAAATAAATAGATATAGCATGTAACACTTACATTAATGTATAAAGTTTGTTCTTACAAGTGACTGCCGAACAACCTTATAACCTTCGTGTCGAATCTGTCCCTGAATCAACTGGTGCGGGCGCGTTTTCCAGAAAGGAGTGTCAAGACACGTGTCAGTACAAGATGGCAAGGGTCTTGAATTAAACTGTTCGCCTTTCCGCGAAAGCAGCCGAGTGCTTTCACTAAGCTCTGCAGTGCATGAGATAGCCAGTGATGATAGACTCCGCTTAAAGTTCATGAGAACTGATGGAGAAGTGGGAGCTCAAGGAGGCGCACTGGCGAGACGGGACAAGGGACGAATCTGTCGGCATTTCCAGGAAAGAGAGGCTGATGTTCATTTGCCTTGTGATCCGCACGAAAAGCACTTACATGAATGTTTTTTTCTTAAAAATTAAACGAATTAAGAGTATATTGCATCATTCCAAATACACTATACCTGTAAAAATGCAATTCTGCTTTATAAGGTTTGATTTGATATTAAAAGTAGGAAGCTGCCCATGTCTTGATTACGGGTAGCAGTCTTTTTTCTAATTGTTCCAGTATGAGCTACCATTTCAAAAACTGTTCATGTCAAATTTTCCACTGAGATGTTCCAAGTCTTTCCTATAACACATGAAAACAATTTAAGATTAATTACTAAAATACCGTACTGCTGCTCAGTGTGCCCACCCAGTGGATTTTAGCCCATTTCATTTCTATTTTATGTAGCATTAGCTAGACTAGAGTGGTGATCGTCGCCACTGTGGCAGGCTCTCCTGCAGCTGGCGCAGAAGATGCTCGTTGAATTGGGCAGTGCCCACTCTTAGGGCTGCTGACTTATTTCCGGGTGATGCAAGAGGCCCCTTCCTAGCAGTTTATTTCCTAAAGGCTGGAGCTGGGGCATGGGCCAGCACTGCTGTTGTGTGGTTGTACATTTTGTTTTTTTCTGGATATGGTGCAGTTTTTATCCTGTTCATTTAGCTTTTTACTGTTCACACTGTCACACTTAGTGACTCGCTTATTTTTATAGCAGTACCTGCGCAATTTGAAAATTTGAAATCTCAGTTTTTTTGTGTAGGTTAAACATATCAAAGTTTATTGTTGGTATTGTCTTAAGTTAGCCTTTTCTAATCTGTTAGCTAATCTGTTAAAAGAACAAACATGCTGTGGTATCAGGAATTTTGTGTCTTTTTTTAAATGTACAGTATAATGGATGGTTTTGTTACCACAGTTTGGCCAGTCTGTCCTCCTCCCCACGTCTCTACAAATGTTTTGAATACATGCTTGCAAAGGCATTAACACAAGAGTCACTATCCCAATTGGTCAATGGGAATTGCAATGCAGAATCCGCCCGTAGGACCACTTCACAAACTTGACTCAAAAGTGCCCAAAATGTTTTGGCATTTTGAAAAGCCTTCAGGAGCCCATACATAAGCCTCTCTGATTGTATCAGAACATGTCTTTACAACCTTCAGCGTCTTTCTTGTGGTTTTGTGATGATAGTTGGAAGCATGCAAGCCGGGCTAGAACTGTATGGGGCAGGTCTGCCCTAAAAGTAAAACAAAAGTGTTTAGAAGTAGAAGCTCATTATAAAATATGCCAGGAGTTGGTAGAGTTTTTCATAGAACTCTAAAATAGTATAGTGCATGTGGTTTAATTACTGTGTCAGTGTGTGATGGGGGGGTGTTGGTCAAGAAACCAGACCAGCTGATCCAGTACCGGAAGCTTAGCCTAAGACCGGAAATGAACTGGAGGGACTCGGCTGCAAAAATACTCTGATTGGGTTGTGAAGATTCAGCTGCAAGTTTGAAATATTTGAAAGTTCGAATCCTAAACACCAGAAGTGACTCTACTGGAGCACGGCCCTTGACCTGCAATTGCTTCGTCTTGGGTATGACATTTATCTGCATCCAGCCCTACAAGAAGGTCCACCAACTTGCAGGGAAAACTTGGGGGTTGGTGGCAGCACTGGCACCGTATAAGAAAAACACCTTACGCTGTTCCAGTGTGGTGCTGAGGGGTCACCCCACTGCACTTGGGTTCCAATCCAGGTGGTTTGTCGTGTAGAGGGTGTGGCAATGCGCTACCAGCACATGTTCCCAACCTAAGTAATGAAATGTATACAAGAAGATGATTTTTTTTTTTTTGGTCAAAATCTGTTTGAGTCTCAGGTTTTGAACTGAGATTTTCTGTAGTTCCCCAAGTAGATGCTAATGCACATTTTTCTAAAACTATTTGCGTGTGTTACACTAGACCCACTAGTAAATCTGAAGCAATAATGGTATTTTTAAATACCCAAATAAATAGTAAGTTTCTATGCTGTCTGCTCTCTTTCATTGGTAAAATATGCAGTTTGCCCACACATGCCAGGGCGACCAGCTTGTCACAGCTGAGTGAATCTGCCGAGCCAGGTGCAGTAAACTGCTCAATACCATTGGGTATGTGAGGTAGGGCATTCCAGAGTTGTACCTGTATACTTGTGTGCGATTGGTCATTCATACCACATGTCACAGCGGTGTGTAAAAGGCAGGAAATAAATGATGTATGCCACCGCTCATCTTTATGCACAGAGCCTCTTTGAGACTGCATGGGGATCGTTTGGTTGACGCACAATAAGACTTAAAGTTTGTACTAGAGGAAATGTCGTCTTCAAAAAAGAAAACATAACAGTTGAGGAAGTCCAAGAAAAGTTACGGATAGTTAGTGATATGGAATATGAAGACAGAGTCCCAATTTTGATTCTATTGAGAACAATAGAATCTTGCTGAAGGACTTGATGCTTGGCTTAATATCTAAGTAGTGGTCATTTTACAACTTTGAAGCGTCGCAAAGTTCACTTTTGCATTTCAAGCGTCATGAGTTCAGTTGTCATATCCAGATGCTGTCTGTTGCACGTTCTGCCTGTGTTGGTTTTGTGAGCAGTGCTCTTACACTTTCAGCTTACCAGCATATTGGTGAAGTACCGTACTTGCTTAAAGTTTAACGTCAGATCCCCACCCCTGTATTTTTTGACCAAATGTGACTAAATCAAACTAAACAGACTTTCATGGGGGACCCCTCAATCGAGCATACTTTTGTCTGGCTGCATCATGCAATGATGCCGCTGGCAGTTTCATGCCAACGTTCCAGTCCACTGCTCGAGTATGCAAGTTTTTGACTTTGCATGCCATAAAATGTGCTGCGTAAGTTGATTGGCCCTTATGTGAATAGTTTAGGTGTATGTGTGTGCCCTGGCCAGAGCTGTTTCCTGCCCTGTGCCTAGGACTGTCAGGGAGTGCATTCCTGCCCAGCTCTGAAAGAAGCTGGTATGAAAATGTACTTAGTTTATTACAGAAGTAAAATGCAAGAAAAATACAAAGTAAAAAAAAAATAACACACTAAACCTTCGTGGGGCAACTGCAACAGACATCAGGAGAAGATGTGTGTACTGCAGCACAAAAACTCCAATCTATTGTACATAATGTAAGGTTTCTCTGGGTCTAGAGGTAAACAGAAAATGTTGCAAGAACTGGCATGAAGTTTGGATGAGAACATAATTATACGCATATAAATAAAAATTGTGTTGCTTCAAAGTGATATATATATATATATAGAGAGAGAGTGTGTGTATACTGTATATAAACTGTGGCCAACAGCGGGGTGCTCCAACTCCCCAAACACCCAACACAAGGACTCGGACACAAGTCATGCAAGCACAAGTAGGTTTTTATTGTGAGAAACCTTTCTGGTAAGTGTGTCCCACGCCACAATAAAATACAGAACAGCAGCACTCTGTCTTCCTCTCTTCCTCAAAGTAAGCAAACTCAGCCTCCTCCCGCCTATGGCTCCCAGAGTTGTGGCAGGCAGCTCCTTTTACGTCATACGCACAGGCTGTGGTTCCAGGTGAGGTTGGAGCCTGACAAAGTAGGACTCACCAGGCCTTCTAGAGCCCCATGGTGACACCCATGGATCCCAACAGGGCTGAGCCACAAACTCCAATTCCCATGATGTCCTGTGGGAATCCGCAGCGATGCTGAAATTCAGGGGGCTGCCGTCTAGTGTCCTAGGGGAGACAAAACCCTGTGCAAGTTGCCTCCTCCTACATTGTGGGCATCCCAGACGGTGCCCTTCACTATAAGATATATATAAAATAAATGCTTGGAACAATGATAGCTGACAGATTGGGGCAAAAAAGGAAACTACTTCCAGCGTTGTGCATTGTAAAATTAATGTACTGTAAATCTATTTGTGATTTTGGGTTTTATTTAGTTGATATGTGTATGAAATTAAGATTTTTATTCATATAAGGAGTTTCTTTTAAAAATCTGAAGTATTCGCTGCTTGTCAGCCACCTGGAGCTCTTTTATTACAGAGAAATTGCCATTCATTTTTGGTTTTGTAAGGACAGATGCTGTAGGGTATATTGGGAGAAGGATGCTAAGGATAGAGCTGTCATGGAAGAGGAAAGGAGGAAGGCCTAAGCGAAGGTTTATGGATGTGGTGAGAGAGGACATGCAGGTGATGGGTGTAGCAGAACAAGATGCAGAGGACAGAAAGATATGGAAGATGATGATCCACTGTGGCAACCCAAAACGGGAGCAGGCGAAAGAAGAAGAAGAAGAAAAGAGAAATAAAATACAGTCTGTACCTCATAATTATCACTTTAAAGGTTTAGCATGTTTGTATAACAACTCAGTGACATGAATTACTATAAGAGTGATTTGTTATTTAACTGGCTTAGATGCACTGTTGCACATGGATGGGTTGCCATAAATGGGTCGTTTTCTTGTATAAATCCTACCTTTTGCATGAAAAGTTGGCCATGCACATTTCAGGTCTCTTTTTGTGCGTACACAAGTGTTATAAGTAGAAAGCAAAAAAATAAAAACCCTGCATAATGGGCTAAGGTTAGATTTAAGCAAACGTTACATTTCCTTTTTAGCATTTGCTTGAAAACTTGGAAGTAAACAGTTTTTCTGTTTCCTGTGGGGCTCTGGAGAGAAAAAAACAAAACAATTTTATTATTTGAGTATTATACTTTGAAATAATTAAAAATATTTTTTTAATCATAAAAGCACTTTTTAGATAATTGTACTTGTGAACCTTAGGATACATGTAATTAGAAATAAGTATACAAAGAAACATGTGTTTTAATTATATGTGTTACGGTTTGTTAGATGTCAAAAGAAACTTTCATTTTCAAAAGAAGTATTGCACAGTCTCCGAAACTCCGTCCATGGTGGCAGAAGTTAGAGGGGAAGGTCTGGATCGGTTTCATCGTTGCTGTTATTGTATGACTAATATTTTTTTATTATTATTTTGCATCTAATATCTTTGTGTTTGTTTTTGTGGATTACTAAATAGGGTACAGTCTTTTAATATTAATTTGGTCTAGATTCTTACATTTTTTTCTGGTCTCAGAGGTTCAGGGTTTGATGTCTTAGGGGCTTCACTGAAGACACAATGGCCTGCAACAGGTAACCAAACCTGTTAGTCTCAACGCCAGGTCCTGGTATCTGGAAAAGTTTGGAAAAAAATGACTCAAGTAAAAGTACAGTTAAGTTACTTTAGAAAGAATACCCCACTAAATTAGTAAATACACTCAGATATCTTTGTTCTGCATTGGAAAGCATAAGCAGAATATACATAGCAAAAAAATATTGTATCTTTTAAAAGGCGTACTAATGAAACATCCTACTAGATTTTATTTATATGGCACCTTTCCCATGCTCAAACTAAGTATACGCATATGCACACTTAGGAAGTGGAACAGTGTACTGTACAAAATTTCAAATCTATTTAGTCCATGACTGTCTATGAAATACAAAATCATTTGTAAGAAAAGCTAAAGAAAACATAGAGCACTTTATTGATTACAAATTATAATTATTGTTGCACACTTCTAGCCCTTCATCAGCTAAGTGCCTCATACTGTCCCATCCCAAAATGTGGTGTCAGGTTTAATTTCAAAACACAATTTAGTCCTCTCCACTAGAATGAGTTTTAAAGTTATGAAAGAAGATCACATAGTTTTATTGCTAGAAGTAAACAGTAATTAAATTTAATTTAATAAAGTTAATATTTTCATGTACATAATTTTAGGAGAATACTTTAAAATCAAAACTAACAGTTTTTCTATTAAATGCTAAAAAGCTACTGAATAAATGCCAAAATCTCAAACATAAAACACATATAACAGGTATATCCAGTGTCATTTGTTTATTTGCAGCTTTCTGCCGCATTTACAAATAAGAAAACATTTTTATTTTCAAACAAAATCACACAGCACCCCTTGTTATTTCAAATTGTAATTATTATTGTGCACTTCTTGCAATTGAGAACTTTCATCAGTTACAAAGTGTACAACATGGCACCGAGGCAAACTGTATATTTCAAACACCCAAACATAAAAAGAAATGACATCATGACACAAGTGCAAGGTACACCAAGTGGTCAAAGTCATCTGTAAATATCAGTTAGCTTAGCACTGTAGGTCTTAGTTATTTATAAACGTATTATTTGAGGCAGCAAATTCTGCAGTGGAAAGAGAAAGAGAAGCTTACAGTTTACACATAAAGTGTTAATAGCAATAAGAATCCACACAACAAAAAGCTTTTGAATCCTGTTGACATTAGGCAAGTATGATCTACACAGCACTGGCATATAGAAAGAAACGTTAGAAACTCATGCCATATTAATGTTATCTGTAAATGGCAAATAAAAACATATATTTTTTTTGGTTTCACGGCACTCTTTCCTATACACTACTCTTGATGAAAAATTAAAAAATTCATGTGTGAGTAGGTGGTGCAGGAGTTAAGTGGAAGTTGATATTTGTTTTCATTGTTTGCCAAGTTTGAATATGTGAGTACAGCACTTTTTTTCCTTTTCACTTACAGTGCATACCCTTTACCGGCAGCTCTTCTTCTGACCAGTTCTTAAGAGCTGCACCCGTGAGAAAGGCAGGCACCATGCACTTGCCATAGCAATTTTCAGTGTAGATATTTCTACTGTATCCTTGCTGAAATGGTGAAGCTAAAACTTATAGAAATATTTCTGCTAAGTATTACCAAACATGAAATTTTTATGGTATGCATGTTTAGGAAATGAGGTATATGCAAAATGCACCTAATATATGTATTTTGCAGCGAAGGGGAACAGGTTTTTGAAAATGATGTTGCATGTTATTGTAGCTTATAAGTTTGGACAACTTGGAGCTGTTACTGTCACAGAAAGAAATGGTCATCAAAACTTTACAGTAGTATTTTTCAGTACCATCAGCTATGATTTTTTTTTATCACGTATGCTGTATTATTTTTAAAAATCAACTTACTTAATTTTTTTGTAAATATGAAGAAAAGTTCATAAAAGCAGAAAATTATATAGTTTTTAGTTCACACCACATCATGAAGCTCTTTGTCCTTGAGAGTGAATAACTTTTCTAAACGTGACCATCGATATATGGTACCATCTCTTGTTCATAAAGTGTGTCACTGTTTCTGCGAAGTCAAGAACTTTCCCCTCCATCTTCCATGGACATAAAGTCACTGCAGACTAAATGGTAAATACATTTACTTATTTGGCTGACATTTATGATCCAATTGGTTACATTTCTTTTGGTTTTCCAATTGGAGCACAGGCAGGTCATGTGACTTGCTCAGGGGCACACAGTGTCAGTAGTGGGATATGAATGCACAACCTCAGGGGTTTGAAGTCCAAAGCCTTAACCACTAAACCACACTAAATACACTGGGGACCCCCTTACAGAGCCAGAACTGTACAGCTATTATGTTATTTGCTAAATTCCTTGTTACTTATGACCCCAAAATGTCTTGCACGCTGTTTTATTTTAATTGACTACTCTGAACTCCAGATTTTAAACACAGCCAATCAGTTTTTCTTCACAGTGACCCTTGAAAATGTATTGTAGCAGAATCATTACTAAATAATGTAATTTTTAAAAATTTAAAGTATCTGCATTTAAAAATAGTCATATACCGATTTAAGGTTTAGGGTTTCTTTACTTAGTCATGTTTACACAAGAAAACATGAAATTTGCCTCCTCAGTTGCATCTAATAACAGACAGAATGAAAGAAAACAAAATAGAAACAGGACAGGTTAAGGTAAAGCAGTTAGATAATGCATATTTACACACAAAAAAGAAAAGGTTCAGGATATATATCAAAACCTTAATCAATTTCTCCGATATTTCTTGTTGAAAAGTCGAATGGCACTAGGAAGAAAGGAATTTCTGGAGCGATTTGTGTGGGTTTTCAAAGCGACAATCCTTCCTGATTTACTGAAATTTATTCCTACATGTAATGGATGACTGTCATCAGTTGAGATGATTTCCAGTTTCTTTAACATTGCCCTCTGACACACACTAGTAAAATCATCTACATGTTTTGCTGCATACTTCGTAATCTGTTGGAGCTTTTTTGAGTTTTGATTTGTCAGACTATTAAACCAGACAATGAAACTAAAAGTGATCACAGACTGGATCAGACTGCGATAAAAGGACAACATGAAGTCTTTGTCTACTTTAAATAGCTTGAGTTTATGGAGGAGAAATAAGCGCTGGTTGCATTTAGAGAATATTTTTTTGTATTAGTATTCCAGTTAAGATTGTTATCTAGGTTAGTTCCAAAGTATTTATATTTAGTCACTATTTCTACCTCCTCCCCCAGAGCTGCAATAGGTGAACATACAGATTTCTGTCTCTTAAAATCAAATATCATTTCTTTGGTCTTTTTTACATTCAAATTGAGAGAGTTTTTATTGTACCAGTTTACCATACAGTCCACTTGATTTAGATAGTGGCTTTCATCCTCCCCAGATATGCATCATATGAGCATGGTGTCATCAGCATACTTGATAATGGAGCAGTAGTCATTGTTCTGTCTCAGGTCAGTTGTGTACAGAGTAAACAGTAATGGTGATAAGACACACCCCTGCAAACTTTCTGTGTTTGAATGAATGATTATTGAAAAAGTGTACTGTACTTTAACTGTCTGAACGATTTAAAAGAAAGTCCTGAATCCATAGTGTAATAAATGGGTTTACATTCATACTGTTCAATTTCCCAATCAGTATATGAGGCTGTATGGTGTTGAACGCTGAAGAAAAATCCAAAAATAGTGCTCTGACATATGAACCAGGGTGATCAAAAAAGGTGCAGATTTGATGTAAGATAACAAGCAGAGCATCTTCCACACTTCTGTTTGCACAGTAAGCAAATTGATTGTTGTCTTGAAAAGACTTTGTCTCTGTCATTAAAATGTTTTTCACCAATGTTCAAAGCATTTCATTAGGATAGAGGTAAGTGCCACTGGTCTGCAGTCATTTAAACAGCTTGGCCTAGAAACCTTAGATACAGGGGTAATGATTGATTGTTTCCACAGATTAGGTACAATACCACAGGTCAGAGACCAGTTAAAAAGCAAATGAAAAACTGGAGAGAGCTGCTTAGAGCAAGACTTTAAGAGCCGACCTGCTGTCTGGTCCCACTACACTGTTTGTTTAAACCTGCCGCAAGCCTTTCTCCACTTCAGTTAACCTTGTGGAAGAAAATTATGAATACTGGAATGCCCCGATTTAAGCAGTAAAACACAAGCAGGAGAAAGCGTCAAATCGTTATTCTTTATCTAAATCTCTGAAGAGGCAAAAAGCATCATATCAGTATTTTTGCAAAGGAAAAAGTGCCCTCTGCGCTATATTTATACAATCCATTGATTAGGTCACTATTTTTTTAAAAGGAATTCATTACAAATTCAGAAAACTTTTATCATGATTGGTTACACCTAGTTGCTAAGAGGACAAGGCAGATGTTGATACCTTAGATGACCACAATTTGATTGATAGTCCTGTTTGTTTAGGATGTACGTGTCTTTTTGAATGTATATTTTTTCGTTTTTATATTGAGGAGCTGTGTGAACCTCAAGAAGAAGAGAAAAGAACAATGGCCTATATATATATATTATGATCCACCTTGGTACCAAACCGGAAACAGTATTATAGAAGAAAGGTTATGCCATAAACATAGCACTTCTCTTAAGGGTTTATATAAAGGACAAGAAATACATTTTATCATAGTGAATAATAAAATAACAGCATCAGCTTTTAAGCTTAAGCTCAGAAGGATATGAGACTCAGACACATGCCAGATGCACATTGGACCAGGGTTCAAATTTAACTCTTACACTCCTCCCTTTGAACCGAAACGGTTCACTTTTCTTACATATCATCAATATCAGTAATATGAAAAAGAAAAGCTTCAGAATCATTAAGATCATTCAGAGAAGGGACAGTTGGATTTGTAGGGGAGACTCAAAGGACCATATTATTTATCATACTGTAGTGTTGGACATCATTATTGACAACACATCACTAAGGATAGGGAGACAGCAATTTGTTCTTAAAAGCAGTACAGTTCTATTCATTACCAAGTATTGTCAGTCAAGGTGGGAAATTTAATCGCCATGGCCAGTTCTCCCTTTGCGCCATGCACCGGGTCGAAATCGGACCACGGTCACAGCATACAAGTCCATAGGATGGTGCATATCATGCACACAATGATTACTGCCTTTATCTTCATGTTAACCTTCCCAAACAGATCTTCTTACAGTGGGACAGGTGAATCCTGGATTTGGTGTCTTTAACCTTTACAACATGAGGGGTAACCAGAAGGACTTGGTGCAGACCTCACCAGCAGGGTTGGTGTCAGTGCTGTCGCCGAGTATCTCGGATCAGAACCCAATCGCCAAGGTGGATTCTCTCATCTGTAGCCTTGATAGAGGGGGCCACACCCCAGGACTCTTTTAGTTGGGAGTGCACGCCTTTCAGTGTTCTTTGGAGGGCTTCAGTCCTTTTCCTATGTTATGTTTCATGCACACCACACACTTCTGACAATACGCTGCAGCATAAAGCGAAAACTCTGGAGTCCTCCAAAAGCTCTCCACATGTGACGCCATTTTGTCTTTATCAGCATAATTTAATCCAGGAGCAATCTTCGCAAAGCCTAGAAAAGAAGACTTGGGCAGAAAACGTTTGTTAGTCTGTAGGTGGCGCCATATCCCATCATCATCCTTCTTATTTCCAAGTCGGAACATCTGTGGGTGTTGCACTGGTCTGTAAATAAAAAACTTCGGTCACTGGCGCAGCGAGCATGTTGGGCCTCTGAGTGGCACCTTTGGCCCAATAATACTGCGGCACACCAGATCTCGGTTATTCGAATATATCTGGCACTTTATTGCAGTAATTTTGGCTAGGCTTCATAATCGCATCAAACAAATTATACACCAAAGTATTGTGCTGAATTGGATAGCCAGTACTGGTCTTGAACCATCCCATTTTCCACAAAAAATCCATGGTTATGACATAGCGCGAGTCTGTGTTAATAGTTACATCTCCACCCTTATGAAATTGACACGCACGTGTCAATGCAAAGATTTAGAAGCCTGAGCAGACCACTTGACAGTAGAGGCATAGTTTCTAATTACTATATAAATTAAGCTCCACATTCCCTTTTGTTTTCCCGTTTATCTATTTATTCTTTTAACCTCCCTTTTGTACAGCATATCTTAATATGGAACACTGCCTAGACTGAAAGCCAGTGCTCAATACTACTTTCCTCATTCTCCTAGAGGATATGTCTCGTTTAACTGTAAATTTAATTTGCAATTACTAGAAAAAACTTTTTTTTACTGATAAAGAAGGCAGTGTACACATTATTTTAAAACTTTTTTTTTGATTACACTTAATCATATTTTTAAAACTTTTTTTTCATTACACTTAATCATATTTTCTGCTTGAATTCAGAGATCTCTCAGTTTTAACAATAAATATATAATATATATACATACATACAACATACACATACACACATATATACATACATACACATATATATATAACATAGATACATACATACAATATACGTGTATACACACTTATACATACACATTCTCAGTTTAATGCATAGTTTTATCAATTGTGTCATATACATTTCACACATTCTCTTCAACCATATTTCCAAACGCAGTCAAATGTTGTTTAATACACTGCAGTCACAAAAACCTCTTCATCATAATGGGAAACATACTCATTGGCAGTTAAACTATTGCAATTTAAAGCACTCACATCTCACTCCACACAGAAAGCATATAAGCCCAAGCATTCATTTCCTGTTGTTGAGCAGCAGTGCTAATCACTGCGTCACCATACTTCCCTATCTTAACAGTGGTTTTGCACTCATCCAAGCTCAATATACATTCAATATTTCTCAAAAGCATCATAGCACACACCAATAATATATTGATTCTTGAAAGAAATTGTCTCCGTTGTATTATATTACTGTTAAAAGAACACTTTTCCTTAGAACGTGATCAGGGTTCGAAGGAAAGATATTTCGTACATGTACAATTAGTTTTATGAGCAAAATTGGAGACCTTCTATTTACTAAGTATCACACACAGTCATAACTCACTGTAACCCGAATTAATCCAGAGGTCTAGAGACTGAGTTCAGAGATTTCCAAATTTTGTGTGCACATTTCAGCCAATTACTTGAAAATTCATTTTAATACAATTCTAGGGCCTGACGTCAGTGTATTGTTTTTTTTTTAAGACCCATTGCCGAGAAAAGGTAGCAGCTGTTGCTTAATTTCAGGATGAAGCACAAGTCTTACGGCCACGATACGAGAGTCAGAAAACATCCGTTTTCTCTTTTATGTAAACAGCTGGAGTTTAGAACAGGAAACTTTGACAATTTTGTGCTAGAAAGAAAAGTAAAGCTTTAGTGTTTTTTTTTTTGCAATTCTTCTGTAAATCAGAGCAAAGCAACAGATCATCTACATACTAAATAAAAACACTTCAATATCACAAATGAAAGGGACTCGACACGCGTAAAGAAAGAAAGGTGGAGTATTTAAAATCAGAAGTCAAAATACAGTGGAAAAGAAGAGAGAACTCAAGATCAGTAACAGAGAACTGGTTTACTGCAGATGAAATGGAGGACAGGAGGGTTGCGGGATGTGGCGCAATAAGCGACCTTGGAGCGAAGTGCAACCTTCACCTCCCGCAAGTCCTGCACATAACGCTGAGAATGAACAAACTTGATAACATATAATATTGGGAAATTTACTGGAGAGCATAACAGGTGGACTTCAGCCACAGATGAAAAATCAATATTCTCCGAAATACGCCGACTTGAAATGTACATTGGAGCACACTTAGCCTTAACGGGGAGTCTTGTTTTATTCTTTAGCTTGCCCTTTACCTAATCTAACATACACAACCCATTGCCCACATACCTGAATCCTTCCACAATATCTAAGTATAACTGTTTACCCCAGGAGACGTGCAAAACTAGACCCGAGCAGGCTTGTCATATAATTGAAGAGCGGAGCAAATCTGGAAAGGGCAGAGTCTCATTTTGTAGGATGTAAAAAAAATGTCCAGCATAGTGCAGTGGTTGAAAAAGGAGATCAGGTCCACAGCTAATACAATCGCCAACAAATATAAAAGAATATTAAGGCAGGGTAACTGGATAAGGAGGGACAAGGAATAAAGCACGATGTGAATGGGGAGGACATTTGAGACAGGCACAGTCTATTTGAAGACATCAGCAATAATCATAAACGACACAGTTCTTTCCACTGGCAACAGTTCATTTTCCTTGTATACTGTAGTGGTCCCAAAGCGGGACTAGTCCAGATGCTTGTGATCAGTTCTAAGTCCGCATCTCTCACCCAAAAGCCTTATAAAGCTTCCTCCGTGAACTCAGTCACAGCTGTCATCTTGCTTCTGAACAGCAACGAGTCACCACAGCAACACTGCACATATTCACCACTGATCTTGGCTGTCAGGCCAGTCCACATGTCTCCACCTAATAACCCTCAGCGTTAACATATCACCTTAGTATGTATAGTTCCTTTACCACACTCCTACTAACTGTCAGGCACTCGCCATTGTTTTGGTTTACATACTTTCACATTATTCTTCTGTAAACTTCTTCCTTTATTATACTGATGACCAACAGTCCTTCACTTTCTGTCCGGTCCAATACTTGAACCGCAATAATATATTCCATTATTATTACTAATGGAACAAACTTCAGCAGGTTAAAATGTAAGTTTATTCTCGCTTCTCAGACTCCACCAACCTATTCCATCCTCAGTAAACTTTCTTTATTGAAACATACGCATTGGCCAACCGCAATACATACAGTCGTTCTTTCACACCACCCAGGTTTATTTTAAACTATTATCCCGGCCTTTTCCCACCGTTTATATTATCCCGATCACGTCTTATTGGAACCCACACCTATTTTAAATACATCCAAATATCAAATTTAGCTCAATGTTGATATTCCTAGGTACTTATATTAATGCCGGCATTTTTCAAAGTCACACAC
The DNA here is from genome assembly GCF_900747795.2 of Erpetoichthys calabaricus. Classification (NCBI taxonomy): domain Eukaryota; kingdom Metazoa; phylum Chordata; class Cladistia; order Polypteriformes; family Polypteridae; genus Erpetoichthys; species Erpetoichthys calabaricus. Next base: position 107,869,712 of record NC_041395.2, on the reverse strand, counting down.
CGTTCCTTTTACATCAGACTTTGAATATCACCCTTAAATCATAACACACATATATGTATCTTATCCTATTTATATTTATCTCTGTCTATACGCATAAAAATACATATATATATGTATGTTTTATTTACCTATTTATTTCACACAATGCCACTTAGCATAACCTCATTTCCATACACACTGTGGCGAGCGGCTAGGGGTGGTACCCAGCCGGGACACCCAGGAGGACTGGAGGAGGGCTTACGCGGGGGGGCGACCGCCCTTTTGGCTTTGGGGACCACGGGAACAGAGCTTAGAAGCTCAACCCTGTAGGGGCCTGTGGTCACCGCCAGGGTGTGCCCCAATGCCTATGGAGCCCTGGGGGGAAGAAGACCAGGGACACCCGGAGTGCTTCCATGTGCGCGGCCAGTACTTCTGCCACACTGGGGCATGCTGGCAGAAGCTAATCGGGAGGCACCTGGATTACATCCGGGTGATTATAAAAGGGGCCGCCTCCCTCCATTTGATGGCTTGAGTCGGGAGTGGAGAAAGACGGAGCTCGGGAGGAGAGGAAAGGAGGCGGCCTGAAGAGAGGAAGAGGCATTGTGAGGCCTGAACTTTGGGAAAGTTTTGGGGTTGTGTGTGGCACTTTATTCTGTAAATAATGTATAATAAACGTGTGTTGGGTGAACCATTGGTGTCTGTCTGTCTGTGTCCGGGCTGGCTTCCACAACACATTTTTTTTAAAATATTTTTTTAATGTATAGATATATATTCCTGGACCTCCGATCTTTACCCCTATCTGACCACCGATAGAAGCCTGGATTCTTTTACTCGTTTTTTTTTTTTTATTCCCCCCTTGTGCACGACCAATAAAGAAAAAACCCCTATCATAAACTTTAAATAATATACTGTATAGATTGAACTTTCTCCTACCTGACCGTGGGTGCGAATCTCCTCAACGCGGACTCCGGAGTCCCTGTATCTTGGGCCCCAGCAGTGGACCAGGAACGGGCCAGTCCTAAAGTTTGCCGGATCTGGTCCCACGAGACGCTAACTATTTTCTGGCCTCTTCTTCTTGAGGTTCCAGGTCCGAGTGGGTCTCCTCACCAGGTGAACCTCGGAGCCCCACGTTAAGGCGCCAAAAACTGTGGAAGAAAATTTTGAATACAGGCACCCCCCCCACTGGAATGCCCCGATTTAAGCAATAAAACACAGGCAGGAGAAAGCGTCAATCGTTATTCTTTATCTAAATCTCCGAAGAGGCAAAAAGCATCATATCAGTGTATTTGCAAAGGAAAAAGTGTCCTCTGCGCTATATTTATACAATCCATTGATTAGGTCACTATTCTTTAAAAGGAATTCATTACAAATTCAGAAAACTTTTATCATGATTGGTTACACCTAGTTGCTAACAGGACGTGGCAGATGTTGATACCTTAGATGACCACAATTTGATTGATAGTCCTGTTTGTTTAGGATGTACGTGTCTTTTTGAATGTATATTTTTTCGTTTTTATTTTAAGGAGCTGTGTGAACCTCAAGAAGAAGAGAAAAGAATAATGGCCTATATATATTATGATCCAGCTGGGTACCAAACAGGAAACAGTATTATAGAAGAAAGGTTATGCCGTAAACATAGCACTTGTCTTAAGGGGTTATATAAAGGACAAGAAATACATTTTATCATAGTGAATAATAAAATAACAGCGTCAGCTTTTAAGCTTAAGCTCAGAAGGATATGAGACTCGGACACATGCCAGGTGCATATTGGACCAGGGTTCAAATTTAACTCTTATAACCTGAACCTCATCACAGCAGAATTTCTGGTGTTTTTATAAAGCATCTCCTTTATTTCTGTATTTTGAGTGATGAAATCACTTGTTTCAAATCTGGCAAAAAAAGTCATTCAGTTCATCTGCTAAAAGCTTGTGGTCTTTGTCAGCTGGAAAATTCACATTCTTTTTAGAGCCCAGTCCTGTAATTGTTTTTAGTCCCTTCCAGACCTGCTTTGGATTGTTATCTTTAAACCACCTCTTGATATTTTTCCCCATACATCTTTTTATTTTGTTTAATTAACCTGTTAATCCTTTGCTGTAAAATTCGCTTATCTTCTATCTTATTTCCTTGATGTGCATGTTGCTTTTCCAATAGTAATGCTTTAACCTCTTTAGTGATCCATGGCTTACTGTTTGGGTATACCTTGACAGTTTTTTCCTTAATGATCATAGATTCACAGAATTTCATATATTCACTGACAGCGTAAGTGGCCTCATTCAGTGACACTGAGAATATCAACACATCCCAATTTGTTTCCTGCAGTTCCTCTACACTGTCCTTGCACCAGTCTTGTGTTATTCGTATGGCTGGTTTTTCTTGTTTCAGTTTCAGTTTCTGTTTACTTCGGAAGTAGATGAATAACGACCTGATCAGACGCACCCAGGGCTGCTCTGTGATGCAGTATGTAGGCACCAGGGACGTTTCCATAGCACTTGTCCAGAGTTTTCCCCCTCTAGTATTAATATTCACATACTGATGGTAATCTGGTAATACTGACTCCAGATTGCATAAATTAAAAACACTCATCACAAGTTTGAAAGAACCAGATGATTTGTTTTCTAGTATATGAGCAGTTTCAAGGATTGTTTCAACTGCAGCTCCCACATCAGCATGCGGCGGTATGTAAATGACTGTCACAAATGAAGTCCGACAGTGAGTCGATTTACAGTTGAGTTGACACTTTTCATACTTTCAGCCAAAGGCCTTAGGTAAACAATAGGATGTTTTAGTTGCCACAACCTGCTGCAAAGTCCACAAACCTTTTGTTTGTCGAGTACTTGTGGCAGCATTGCCAGCCATCGAATAACACACACTGTATAGAAGCAGTGAGAGACGCGCTGGTGAAGATGCAGAAGTAGCATTCCCTTGGCTGTCTTCCTTTCCTTACTGATGCTGCAACTTGCAAATGTTCACAAACTAGCAAAAGTGGAAAAAAACACACACACACATATATATATATAATGTGTGTGTGTGTATATATGTATGTACAATATACACAAATGGTGTGAAGGTAAGCAGCAAACTGCCAGAGGTTTAAATTTAGGTTAACAAAAAAAATATCTGAATTAGGCCTAGGAAAGTAAATTGGTTAAGTTTTGCGATCAATGTGGCCTGGTTGATATGTTAAAAAATATTGTTACATCCAGGACAGGCAACAAGGCAAACACTTCGGGCAGGGCAGCATTTTCATGTAATTTTTTTTTTTAACATTATGAAATAATAATACTGTAATGATCCAGCTGGAGACTCGGAGACCCTGGCAGATGGACCCCTGACCTCTTTAAGGCTGGTGGTAAAACTCCGAGTGCCAGGCATCAAAGCTGCATTTAGGGGATGAGCTGGCTACGCATGGTTAGACTACACCAGCCGTTTTGATACTTAAAATTTTGAATTCCTCCACCGTTAAAAGATAGAACAATGTGATTGTTCCCCTTTAATGCTGACAAAATTGATTTATAATAATGGCTTTAACATTAATAAAGAATAGTTTCCATGAAACTATATTTATATTTGATTGCAGATATTGCTGCAGTGTGATATTTACAGTAGTTCTCATACACATGAAGACTGTATCATTTTCGGGTGGGGTATAGTTCTTTAGAGAAACTTAATGAACATGATGGTCTAAGTGTTTGTTTTTTATTTGTAGAAATGCATTTTGTTCTAATCTTTGGTATCGTGAAGAGCTGCCCGTGGCACTGGGTGGCTTTTTAAATAAATACATAAATAATGGAAGCGCTCACACTGAGGGGTAGAGCAGGTGCAATCAATTGTCTGAGAAGACGGCTCGTCTCTGGGTTGGCATGAGGCAGAAAGCCGACTGCGCATTGCCTTTCCCGGCATGTGCAGATGGTCTGATTGGTCTTATTATCAGCCCGGGGTGGCAATCAGGTGATCACACCTGCACCCACTCCCGAGCATATAAAAGGAGGAGGGCAGAATTGGAGAAGGGAGGAAAAAACAGAACAAAGAAGGCAAACCAAGCTGAGAGAGCAGTATTGGGGTGGAGACCGAGAACGAGCCAGACAGCTAGTATGGGGAAAGGTATTGGTTCTGCAGTGGAGCAAAGGATTGGCGCTTTAGGTATGGATCGTCCCCACTGATTGTTCAGAGGAATGGGTGCAATCAAGGTGGCGTCCTCTCCAGAGATCTGAGGTATGCCAGTGCGAGCGAGAAGGAAGACAAGAGGACAACCAACCTTGAGTGGTCTGGCCGACGCTGCTCAAGGCAGCCAAGATGAGGGTTGGAGAGGACCGCAGTTGTTGAAGTCTCCACCAGTTAAGTGAGCAATGGGTTAGCTGGAGAGACTAAGAGGGAGTTGTGCTGGGCTTGTCCAGGAGTGAAGGCAACATTGACTGTGATGGCTTTTCATTCTTATTTTAAATCTTGTTTTTTTTTAATGTAATGGATTCCCACTCTTTTATTGGATTATTTATTTAGTGACATTTGAAAGCACTGCACTTTTGCTCACTGTTTTGGTTTTAGACTGATTTTAATAAAAGCACAAGCACAGTTTTGCACCTAGCCATTACATGATAGAATACATCAATGCTTTTATTAATCTCCACTCGACAGCTTGTTCTGAAACCCCGCAGAGCATAATGCCAAATGCTTCAGACAGGAGAGGTGCTTGGGAGATTGGTGTCGGTCAGTCATTACAAGGCTTGGAGGGAGACCGAAATCTTGAGCAAGTTATTGAGGATAGGAAAATAGAGTCATGACAAGAATTTGGAAAGGAGCAAATGCAACTGGAGGGAGCGTGTGCTGTGAGGCTGAGAGAGACAGCTGCCATTGCACATTCCTCTGTGCAGTTAGCAGCCAGATTGGTTGCTGCGTGAGTGGATTTTTCTGCTTAGCTGAGTGGTAGAACTTGCCGTTTAAAATCCCAGTGGTCCATATTTGATTTCCTCACTGCCACTTGTCACTGTGAGAATAAGTGTTGGGAAAGGGGGCAACACCCTAAGCAAATTCCGCAGCAGAAACGTAGTATTTAAGCGCATTTGCCGAGTTCAGTGTGAATATTGTACTCAAACTTGGCAGGTGTTTGCACAGTATGGCTACTGGTTTACAAAAGTCTTAAGAGGATTGCTAATAAATATGCATACAGTGTACTATTACAGTAGTCTGAAAACATATACAGTGTTGGCCATAGTTCTGAGAAGGATGAGAGGAGTATGGTGTTATAACATTAACAAAGTATAGTACAATCCCCTTTAACCGGCCACCTCGGGACTGGACCCATTGCCCATTGCCGTTTTGGCTGGTTAATCCGACGCATACCTATTTTCATGTAGAAAAATATTTCTAAGGTATGTACTGTACCTCTTCAATGTTCCTGAAGAAACCATATCCACAAGGCTTAATCCACGATTTCGCACACAGGTTTTTTTCTCATACAACGACTGGACAGTGTGGTGTAGCGGGTCCACAGCTCAAGTCAAAAAGGCCATTTTTTAAATAAATAATTGCCACACTCGCGACTTAGCGAGTATTTGTGGCCAATCAGTTCCGGGGGATTTCGTGATGCGGGTGATCCTAGCTTAAGTGCACAGGTGAGGAGTCATCCGCATCCGTAATTGTTCCCAGGAACTGCTAATTGCCACATCTGATCCACGTCCCCGCAAGGCGGCTAGGGGGAGAACAGGAAAGAACGGGAGGTTAATGGAGAAGGAATCAGATAGAGGAAAGCTGGTGCAGGAGAGCGAGCGAGCGAGAGAGAGCAGATTCGATGGAGCAAAGGCAGGCAGCTGGGAGGTGAACTCCTGCAGATGAGCGTTTGGCCAACACTCGGTGGGGATGAAGAAAGCGGTCGCTCCAGCTGATTGAAGACGACTGGCCATCAAAAGGTAGCGGCAGTCGTGGAGTCTTTGGGCTGGTTTAGCCCCAGTGTGAGTGCCCTGGCCGCTGGGGAAAGAACCCAAGTCTCAGTCCGGATGGAGCCCGATGTAGCCAGGGATCGGAGGGCTACCGGGCCAGTGTGGAAGGCAGCTGCACCTGCAGGTAGGGTAACTCCCCTGTTGCGAAGTCTGATGGGAGAAGCAGGGGAGCTGCCAGGTAGAAAGAAGAAGGCACCGTGGAAAATTCATAAAGGAATATGTAAATGGAAGTAACTCTGAAAGTAGGAGCCCTCACACCTTCCAGGAAAGAAGGAGGTGCATACGTATAATATAAAGAAGAACTCAGGATTAAAAACAAAATTTTTTTTATTTTATTTTAACGGGCCGGTTAATGTGAGGCCAGTTAAGAGGGAATGTACTGTATAGCCAATGAAAGGACACTCTAACAGCTGTTTGTGTAAGGAGTGAAAAGAAGACATTATAAATGATAATCTTTTGTGGAGAACTTATGCATATGTGTATTCGAACAGACCTGGGGCCTCATGTATAAATGGTGCGTACGCACAAAAATGTTGCGTACTCCCGTTTCCACATTCAAATCGTGATGTATAAAACCTAAACTTGGCATAAAGCCACATACATTTTCACACTAGCTGAAATCCTGACGTACGCAAGTTCTCCACTCAGTTTTGCAAACTGGCGGCACCCAGCGTCAAAACAGTGCTTTTGTTCAAGTGTGGTTTCCCTTTCTTTTTTAGATCCACATCCCTGACGTGGCTTTATCAAATACACTGAAATTAACCGCATATTGTTTATTAGTTTAAGGCATCTGATTGTAATTATCTTGTAACAATATAATGGTCCACAGAATGGCCAAACTATTCCAAATACCATAGCTGCTTTAGCGTTGTTCCTCTCACTGCACCATTCAGAGTATTTATCTCACTATATCTGAGTGGGGAATCACAGATCTACAGCAGCTGATCGGAAAGAGAATATAGAGAGAGGTATACAGCATCTAGCACATGCTGCCTCAGCCATGCTGTCTATTGAACTGCTGTCATACGGCAAACGCTTCAGAGCCTTTCCTGTAGGGACATCGCGGTTCAGAAACCGTTTCATCCCAAGAACTATAAACGCACTCAATCAGTCCATCAAGTGCTCCTTGTAGAACTGTTTGTACTTATTAGTACAATTACCTCACTGTAAACATGTGATACAGTTATAATATTGCTTGACCTGAGCCACTTTATAAAGAGCATATTTACATGTGATGACGATGTCATTTTTAAGATGAAATGCAGCAAAATATGTTTATTACATTATACAGATAAAATGTTAGCATAATTTAAATAATCTATATTGTTAATAATTAAACATGTGAGGACACGGTGGCATGGCGCTAGTGACGATCTGGTGCTCCGTTCACGGATTGTTCCTGCCTTGCAGTGTATGCTTACTGGGACTGGCGCGACACTGGAAGGATAGATCGATAGAATAATTAAACACGTACTATGAAGATTTTTCAATGTTCCTTAAAGGTTTTGAAGAATCTGCGTTCTAAGCTTACTGATAATAATAATAATTCATTACATTTATATAGCTCTTTTCTCAGTACTCAAAAAGATGACTTGACATTTATTACAGAACTTATTGTGTGGCGAATGGTTACTTGGAGAAAGAAAAGGAAAGACAGGAATTGGGGGTTAGTACGTTTGAAAGAGACAGTACTGCTGCAATAAATTTTCATTGAAGGTTGCGTTCGGTGCAGCAAGCATCTTGCGGGAGGCAGGAACAATCACTGGATGAGGCGCCAGCTCGTCACTATCACTGCACCACCATGTTCCCATGTTTAATACATGCTTTAATTTCTGTCATCGTGAAAATGATATCAAGTCTACATTTCAGTATTTTAATTATTCAGAGAGCTGTAATATCATGAATGTAATGGATTCTGTGTCGTGTCGGAGGAAGAGAAAGCCCGTTTAAGAAGCACGTAGTGATTCACACACACAGAGCACATAGAAGAACACATACAAAACAAAGTATTTAACGTGCTACTCTAGTTACGATGGTATTTGAGAAACTAGTAAAATGATTTAAAGATGAAGTTTATGATGTTCTACTTTAATGAGAAAATAAACTACTTGATTAAAGTGTAAGTTTCGAGATTAAAGTTGACATTTCAAGCTTTTTTCTCACTGTGTCCCTATTTTTTTTCTTTTCTCTGTACCCTAACAAGCTTTCATTATGACACTCAGACGGTGGGCTATGACTCGCCTTTTCTCGGTGACTTTGATATCTGAAAACTTCTTTTTTTATTTCGGGCACCGTGCGACTTTGTGAACTTGAGCTTTCGAGTTTCTCCGACACTCTATCTCAGTCGATCAACTTCCTTTTGTTGTTTATATCACTGTTTAAACCAACAAATAGCACGTTTTCCTTGCCTCCAATTGGTATTCACTGAAATTCTTCTATTTTCCCCCATGCTTTTGCCATGTCTTTTCACAGAACGCTGAGCTTATGGGCTATTTATATTGATTTGCATATTCAAAGAGGTGTAATTCTGGGAGGAGTCGAGAAGTGGCAGCAGGCGCGTGCATGTGCATTACTTTTCACGCTGACCGGAATTTATGGAGCGGAAGAATGTGGAAGTTGGCAAACGCACAGATTTATGCATCTGGATTTTTTTGTGTGGACGCACATTTCCGCTTTTGTCCTTACGCCATGTTTTAGTGTGAATTCTACGCATGGCGTTATGCACGATGCCCCTGGTGCTTCATTTATAAAACTTTGCATGGATTTGAGTGTTAAAATATGCGTGTACCAAAAAAAAAACAGAATACAAATGGCAAAAAAAAAAACCCAAGTGACAACAGGTAGCCATTTAAACTAATGAAGAAAGAAAAACAGTTCATGATGTTGGTCACAACAACACACACTCTTAATAACAGCTCACTACACATGCAGTATGAGTTGTCATTTAGCTCATTTGGTTACTTGATCAAGGGTGCCATCATTTCCCAGTGTCTCTGAAATGCTGGGTATAGGTGGGCCAGAGGTGCTCTAAATATACACGTTTCCCCTATCAAGTTTTGTGTGATACATCCTGAAGCTTGTGTGGGACTTTGCATACGCACGTTTTGAACCTTTTTGTGCATATGCAAGCTCTACAAATGAGGCCTCTGGTGGTCTGCTAGCTGTTAAATCCCTTCTCTGTATCTTGAATGGCTTGCCCAATTTCCTGGCGGAGTTAGAAAACTGCCTTAGTAAACAAGCCTGGTGAATGCTTGACTGCTCTTGAAGCACCTATCTGTAGATCTACAGTATATAGAACAATTTTGCTTTATTAACATATGTGAAAAGATGTGGTATCTATGAATATGAATGTGTGTAGCACAGTTGTTTTGAATGATCTTACACTCATTTTGGGGTGAATGTTTAAGTTATACAATTTGATTCATTTTGGCTGCTATGCATTTTAATGACCACTTCCATTTTGGACACCCATCATCTGCACAGCAGAGTTGCAGATTCAAAATCCCTTTTTGCTAATTGTCCTTTTGTTTAAAGCTTCTGTGCAAAATTTGTGGTTCTGACCTTTTTGCAAACATTTTTGACTTCGGGTTTTGTCTGGTGTTTTGCCTTGTGGATTGTGTCTTTTGATCTGCTATTTTTGACCTTATCCATTCCATTGTTCATCTCCTTTATGTCACTAAAAATTCCTTGCGAGTGTGCTGGCAAAACAACAACCCCTTTCAAAGTAGGCCAGATTCAAATGAGCATCAGGTAATAAGACGCTTTGGTAGACTTGGTCAGCTTCTCAGGAACAGTGGTCCTCCAATAAAAAAAGAAACAAATTTTTCTCTGCATTTTCCCACCGTAATAAAATTAGTCAGAAAAGACCTATAGGACATTATGAAGAACAATAAAACCCATAATCGTATGACTTAAAAGGATTGATTTGCTGACATTTTACATTATAATATACTGCAGGGCACTGTGGAACCTAAAAAAAAGAATAAATGGGTAACAGTCCAGAAAGTTCAAATGATTGACTTACACTTTGTAAGCTTCTCTGGCACTATTATAATTACAGTCACTCCACAACATTTGCGTGTGTAACTTTTGGGACTTTTTTTATTAGTACCGTCATTTTTACTTTTGCAACCATGCACATTCATGGGATTTGTGGCTATGCGAAGTAGATAAGAAAAATGACAGATGCGATGGAGAAATTTGGCCCAATGAGTTCCGGTTGGGGAGTGTCCAGTATGCTACTAGGCGCTTCCCCGCTCTTATTCACCCTGCTGTTGTACAGTAAACAGATCCCTTGTGCAGTTCTGACCTCAAAGAGTAGTTAGTGCAAGTCCTTTGGGCTCTCAGTCCAAGCATGCAAAATCAGTAATGCAGTTTGATAAGAAAATAAAGGTGTTAGGTAAAGTTTGCACCAGAAGAGAGGCAGTCACTGTGCAGCTCGCTAGAGACATTGAGGCTACCGATCAGCTCACCTCTGCTATACTCCTATATTCTGAGATACTTAAGGATCTCAAGCACTGCATGAAGCAGACATACAGTAGCTGATGAATTATTTAAAGCCGATAAACTCCTTCATGATCTCCAACCCCATCAGGACAGTCATGAAGGACAGAGTGTCAGAGGTGACTTGAAGACCTCATTCGTTTTCTGAAAATAGCACAAAACATTGCAGAATTGTAGGGAATGACTAGCGAGAATAAATGTTTTGCATGTTAACAATTTATTTGTTATTTTCTGTACTCCATTTAATGCATTATTTCATGGTTACTGCATTATGAAAGGTGCCTATTAATCTGAAAAAAAATGTTTAGTTATAAAGAATTCTATGCAGAAAAGTGCACTTTTTTGTCTCTAGTAAAAGAGACAAGATGCCTCCATACGCCTACCCAGATGGGCCGCCTCAAATTGAGACCCGAGTGCTGCCGTGCCAGTTCTGATCCCCAACAGGCCTGACCCTATTGGCTCTCTGACGGTTTTGACTCTTTTAGGAATGGGGCTCCCAAGGGCTTTCCCCCCATCCCCTTCATGATGTGAGCAGCCTTCCTATGGGCGGCTGCAGCAGAGCTACTCCCACAGAGAGCAGAAAGGACTCCTGTCTGTCATCTCAGAGCTGCGTGAAGTTGTTGTTGTTTTTTACGGTGGCTAGAGTGCCAGTCCTGCCACCAACCCCCATGATTTCCCAGCAAGTTGGAGGACCGCTTGCAGGGCCGGATGCAGTTTAATGTCATACCCAGGGGTTGAAAATCAGGATCCTGAGCTGTTTCGTTATGTGGTGGGTGCGGCAACATACTGTACCAGTGCTTGTTGCCCAACCTGACCTGACCATTAGTAAAAGATTCATTCTTGGTGGCCACGGAAACCTAACCTTCAATTTCCCATTGGTTGAATGTATTAGAATTCGCATCTTTGACTTTCACAACATTTTCTAGCGTTTTAAATCCACGAAAGTTGAAGATTGACTGTACATAAGAAAATAACTCCGGTTGTGATATTATACCCCTCTTCCAAATCATTTTGGTTTATAAAATCTATAAAAATGCATGGCCAGAAATGACTTTTTCAATATGGAGCTATGCATTTCTGTTTGGTGGGTTATTTTCATCCAAAAAATAAAATCTCTTTTGGTCCACCAATTGTAAGAAGACAAGCACATGAACAGAAGTGGGAAGGCCCTGACCCCACAAACAGGAACTCCTGCTGCAAATGAATACTCCTTTGTAGCGTGTTCATCAGTTTTAACAGAGGGTTAAAACGATTAACTCTTTAATCGTTAACTAGGCCAAGTTTTGGCTGAGCCGGCTGACTTCCGTTTGTCTTTTTTCACCGTGTGCATTCATGTTCAACTAACTTGAGACTTCCTTTGGCTTTTTTCAGAGTTGGTGAAAAAGAGACTCTCCAAGAAAATGCCTAACACAGGCATCCTTTGCGCCACATTGGTTTTGGCATTGATCGGCTTGGGTATGTTTTTGTTTTTTTTCTTTTATCCCCCCTTATAATCTTAGAAAAAGCCAAACTGGTGAGAGATTGAGGAAAGTCTTTGTGTGTTGTGGTGATCCCTGCTAGGAATGACGTGGGTGTTTGCTGTAGATGAAGGGGCTTCATAAAGAGATCCTGAGGAAGGAGAATGGATGAGGAGCAGCATGTAGACGCACGCTGCTACTCTAATGGGATTTTTCCTCCTCCTCCTCTCCTAGACACCCATCCCTGGCTTAACTGGGCAATGCATGTGGCAACTGCCCTCTTGCATGTTGGCAGCCTGTATGAATGGTAGTCTATTTTGTTTTAAACTATTTAATCTGGTGCAGTGGTTGCCTATGTTCTAATCTCACACCTTCACTTTGTTCACTTCCTGGTAGTGCAGGTCTCCTGCTATATCCTTAAACATGTCCACATTAGAGGAATTGGTGATTATAAATGAGTTCCTTCTGCGTATATTTAGGGGTGTGTGTGTCTGTGTTAATGGTCCCTGCAGCTGATTTGTGCCCTTTCCCAAACTGGCCTGTCCCATGCACACAGTGCACCTGGGATGGACTTTGGCATCCTGTGACTCGGAATAGGATTAGATGGGACTGAACATTTTTATGTCATTCTCCCATCCGTCTTTCTGCTGCAGTGGAAGACTGTGAGACTGAGCAGCCAACTTCTTTGTGTATCTTGCTTGCTGAGACTCTGTAGCAGCCACTTACCTAAGTGAGACCTGTGCAGTGCTAACTGGATTGGGTGGTGATAAAGAATTTGCTTCATCTCCTCAGGTTTTGCCTTGGATTGCTATAAGTGTACCACTGGCACCCCATGCCAGGTTACAACATGTATGGCTGGCGAAGACTCCTGTTTGAGTATGGAGTCCTCAGGTATGGGATGTTTATGTTTCTAGCTTACATTTTACTTAGTCAGACCAGACCAGGGGGGTATTTTTCGTACGTGGATTACTCGTTTAGCCGGATGTAATTGTTGACGATTTGGCCTGATCCTGGATCTGTCGGTTATGTGTTGTCATAGCAGGACATCCAAATCCTCAGACCTGCTCGGAGCAGGTTTGTTCGATGTAAACAAGGATTAGCTCACACACTTAATCAGTGTCCGTGCGTGGAATTCATTCAGTCATGGCTTCGCCGTTCATGAATGAGCAATCAATTGATATCGGTATGCAAATTATAAGAAAAGAATTTCATATAGAGAGGGTTTTGCGCGATTGGCAAGATCCTTTATTGCTCCCGGAGGAAATTCTTTTCAAAAGATACTGCTTTAGCCGAGGGAGAATATTGTACCTCAAAAATTTATTAGCGCCTTATATTCAAAGTCAAACTCGGTGAAGTCGGGCTCTCACAACCACACAGACAGTATGCATTGCGGCACTTTTTTATATACTGTAGGCGATGCGGAAAATCTATCTAAAAGTGCAGTTTGCCAGGCAATTCATAAAGTCTGTTTGTCTCTAAAATATTTCCTTCAGGTTTTCATAGTGTTTCCTGGACACCTGCGTGTGCAGACAATAACAGAGGCGTTTCATGCCATTGCTGGTAGGTAATACACAGGCAAAAACACCCACAGTTCCATAAAGATTTCATTACCAGGATTTCCAAATGTGATTGGGGCAGTGGATTGTACGCAGATCCGAATAATCAGACAGTGTTTTCATCAAATATTTGACCTTCGTCAGTATCTCGTTGGTCAGACACAGGTTCAAGGGATATGACATTTCCTGCAACTGACCCAACAAAAAAGAGGGCTATATGGAACATACCTATAGCACACATTGAGGACAAATATATGCAATGACCATCCTTTACCTGAAATGAAGTGACCACTGCATCCTGCCACTGGTTCTGAGGAGGAGCTTCCCCCTGGAATGCCCTCACAGACAGGGCGATGGGCATTTTGCTGGAGAGCCAACTCTTCTGCAGGGGTTAAGTGTGGACCTCCACCTGTTTTTTGCTTGTCTGCCTTCTTATTTGCTTTAAAATTAATGTTTTTTATATTATATATGATTATTTATGTCAACAATTCTTTAAATAGTTATATACCAATATTTACCAGTTTGAAGTATTTTCTTGTACTTCACTTTAACCTGTTCCCATGTTCTCCTTGTGCTCACGTTTGATGTGGAATTACAACATATTAAATAATAATTAATCTGACACATAGGAAATGAAAGGCTGCATTCAGTAAGTACAATGCACACTACTTAGCGTTTAATTTGTCGGCCACTTTTTGCCAGCCGTCTTTTCTGGTTTGGGCTGCTTTTGCAGTGTTTCCCCCTTGTGCATATTAAATCTTGAAATTCTTCATGTCCTTCGAATAAAAGGTCTTGCTCCGCTTGTGTGAAAAAAATGCGCCTGTTCTTTCGTCATTTTGTTACAGCCTATCAAAGACTTGCTGATCATGTTTTCTAGACTCAATATATATGGGCTTTTCACTCAGTGCGGCTGCGCGCATTCATCTTGGATGATTAGATCCAGCTAAACTAATCTACTACACGGCTGCGTTTGAAAAACCGACTTATCCAGGATGAGTTTCACCGGCATTAACTCGTCCAAGATGAGGCACCTGATCTCGGATGATTTAAGCGACGTACGGAAAATACCCCCCAGAGAGAGAAGCTTTTGTTTACTAGTTCTTGTGTTTATAGTAAATCTATAGGAGATGTAACTTTCTACCACTGCATTTCACTGTGAAGGCACTTACTGAGTCTTGGGTCAGGTGCTTTACTTACGGCTGTACAAGCCAGACTGGTCAACGTGACTTCTTGTTTTGTCCTTGCAGCGGGATTTGTGAAGCAGTGCATTAAGTATGACGACTGTAACAAGGAGACGTTGAAAGCCCGTTTCCCCCAGATGACAGGAGCTACCAGTTTTTACTGCTGCAACAGGAATTTGTGCAATGGTACCCCGTCAACTACTCTGACATCACCAGTACTGTTGATCCTGGCTGCGGCTTTGTTTGTCGTGTGGCTCCCCTTTGGACATGTATAAAGTTGTGCAATCAGCTGCACTCCTTGTTCAGGAAAAGTTTCTTTTTTTAAAAAAAAAACAAAAAAAACAAAAGTGTATTTTGCATGTTTTTTTTTTTTGGCCTGTGTCCTTCGGTTCAGTCCATGACAGTTTTAACTTTCAGCGCTTATATTAATTAATAGCTGCTTAGTTATTTAGAATCCAGTCTCCCTGGGAACAAAAGAGTATACAAGTCCTGGGTTGTGGCTGTGTCAAGGCAATCTGCTTCGAGTCTTGAGGAAATGCTCTTCCAGCCCCTGATTCAGTTAGGTATTACTAGGAATAGAGATCTCCGTCATGGTCACCCTTCAGTGACGACTGGGGTGTGCTAGCTAAGACTTCTGGGTTTCTGCCTTGAGGCAGTAAATGTTGGTCTCTCTATAGTCAGTGATCTATCCATTTTCTAACAAGCTTATCTAGTTATGGGTTGGGGCACCAGCGTGTATTAAGGGCAAGGTGAGAGCTACCCCTGAACAGGGGGCCTGTCCATTGCAGGGCGCACTCCCACATGTTTTCATACCACCCTTATGGCATCCTACTGTATTTGACAGTACAGAAAATTGTCTAAGCAGTCTTTAAGGAAATGAATTAAGGTCTGTCCTTAGTTGCAGCACTGTTAGTGGTGTCCTTGAAGTTGCCTAAGCTGATGG
Source organism: Erpetoichthys calabaricus (assembly GCF_900747795.2). Lineage (NCBI taxonomy): Eukaryota > Metazoa > Chordata > Cladistia > Polypteriformes > Polypteridae > Erpetoichthys > Erpetoichthys calabaricus. The sequence continues at coordinate 107,854,160 of NC_041395.2, read as the reverse complement.
TAACAAAAAAAGAAGTTTCACCAAAGTATTCAAGGTATTGAAATTGTTGCAGCCAGTCAGGAATTAGAATTCAGACAAATATAGCCATGGTGATCAAAAGCTTAGACAAACTCTGTTCAGGGAGGTATCAGACATTTTGTTCCATGGTGGTCTCTATTAACCGGTGTACATGGTGACAAAATTGTATGCAGATACATTTGAAATTAAGTGCCATATACTAGATCATACGAGGTCCTGTATTTGTGAGGTGAAACAGACAATAAATACCATCTATAAAGTCAGCTCTAAAGAGAGGAAAGCGTAGTCGGCATGCATCTGGCTACATTAGACTACACCGTAATACTTGAAACCAAAAGCAGTATGTCAAAGAAGCAATTATGACCTTGTAGTGCAAAAACCTTCAGTTGGTAACGCACACATAGTGTAGACCTGCCAAGGGCAGCCCCTGCTGCTGTCCACCTGATTGCTGCACATCGCTGCAGTGCACCTTCCTACAATCAGCACCGGCATTTACTAACTAACATGATTTAATAGCTTCTCAATCTTAACAGTGTGTTTTTACAATGTGACTGCTTTGAGACAGTATTTGTTAAACGATGCACTATTTGAAATAAAGATTTGAGTTTAAAATTTCAGGAAATCAATTTGGTGTTTTTTGTAATGTGTGTGTCTTAATGTCTTGTTGGTCAAACGTCTTGTTATTTGAATCAGTCATGAGAATGCAGGCCCTGCTGCCAGTGATCTTACAAGAGAGCCACGCTAGGTGTGACGCACACAAACTGCTCATCAACTTTTATTCTGTCTTCCCACTCAGTCTTTAATTCCTATCTCCCATCAAAATGTAAGTACCACCAGGTTTTGAAATCGTCAGAAAAATTAAAGTTGAATTAGGCAATTTTCGGATTTCAGCTTTTTCATATTTTATGTGGATAACCTAAGCAAAGGCCGTTTGACGTGTAACTATCAGCAGAGGGTGCTGTATGCATTTCATTCAGCAGGTCTTATGGTACAAGATTGGTGAGGTGACATTAATACCACAGAGAAGTGTGTTTGTCTGACTACGTGTGGCCTCTGTTTGTGAACAGCAGGGAGATCAGTGTGCTGTGTCCACATGGACAGGTGTCACTTAACCAGCCTTTACATCAGTGTGCTTTGCTTTTCATGAGCAGTGTGTGGATGCCTTGGGAGAACACTTGTATGTTGTATACTGTATGTTTAGATGCATCGGTGTTTTACTTTGAAATCCTTGGTCATGACATTCTTGATTAATATAATGTACAGTATTTAGCTGTGGCAGAAACTGAACAGCTAACTTTTTATGATTGAAGTCCTTCACCTTAGCCACCAAATGTTCTGTGAAGTATGATTAAATAAGAGGTACTAAAGAGCTTTTTTGGCTGGTCACTATTTAGAGAGTGGATGTGAAGATGGTGCACTGCTACAGTTCCTTGGGGGTCCACTTCACTGCAAAGCTGGGCTGATCTCGAAACAGAGGAACTATATAAGAAAGGGCAGAGCAGACTTCTACAATTCTCTTAATAGACTGCATTCCTTTAATATGGGAAGTGACATCCTTCACAGCTTTTACAACTCTGTGATGGCCAGTGCGATTTCCTAGGCTATGGTGTGCTGAGCTGGCAGCATCACTTCAAGAGAGGCCCACCAAATCAACAAGCTACTTAAAAGGGCAAGCTCAACTATAGGAAGTACTGTGGACCCCCCTGAGGTAGCAGCGAAGGAGAAAAATAAAACTGAAGTGAGTGCCAATATGAGCAATGCTGCACATCCTCTTGCTGACAAGGACTTTAAGCCAACAAATTGTTCAGAAGTGCGTCAAGAAACGTGACTGGGGCTTCTTTATACCAACAGCAATACTCCTGCATAATGCCTCATGGGACTGGAACAGCACTTTTTATCTTTAGCCAAGTCATGTGAAGTTTTTTGTGGTTGTTATAATATTGATAACATGAAGCTTCTATAAAAAGCCAAATTTTCCCCAGTAACAAAAGTTGTATGTCTCTATACCAAAAGAGAAAGGAGTACTGTGCTAGAAAGCTGAGAATTGTTACTCTGATGAACATTTATTGGTGTAGATGAATAAAACCAAAACCAACACACCTGAATCTGTTCAATGGTGTTACACCTACCCCTTATCCTTCACCTTGTGGGGGAAAACTCCACTTTGCTTTTTTGGACTGAGCCTGACCAGGCTGTGTGGCTCCACCATGACTAGCAGGTACTTTTCAGAGAACACTCTCAGGCCTGGTCACTGTGATTTAATCAGAACTATGCCAAGGGTCATGTTTAGATTGTTCCATGCCTGGCCAGTGGACACTTGCACTTATTTGGCATGGGTGACCCTATTGTTAGCAGGACCTCCAGCCACTATACTGTAGCTCTATTGCAGTGTTTCCCAGCCTCGGTCTTGTGGCCCCCCTGTGACTGCAGGTTTTTGTTCCAACCAGATCATTGACAACACCTGGTAACACTGAGCTCATTTAATTAGCTGGGATTATTTTCTCTTATTCTACATTCAGAAAAGCACAGCAGCATGATTTTTACATTCATAAGACTTGTAGAAATATTTCTGTTTATTAATGACAATTAAAAACGAGCAGAGCAGACACGGTGGCAAACAACACTGAATAATCAAAGGCTGCAAGTACTTTAGAGTCAGACCCACAAATTAGTAAATAATGGATTAATTAAACAATTACAACACCTGGAAAAGTAGAATGAAAATCAAGATGCAAATATTGTTAAAAAGAAAAATATACATTATTCTCATATAACTGCTTGGTACACTTTAATATATAAATACAGTAATCCCTCCTCCATCGCGGGGGTTGCGTTCCAGAGCCACCCGCGAAATAAGAAAATCCGCGAAGTAGAAACCATATGTTTACAGTGATCCCTCGCTATATCGCGCTTCGCCTTTCGCGGCTTCACTCCATCGCGGATTTTATATGTAAGCATATTTAAATATATATCACGGATTTTTTGCTGCTTCGCGGGTTTCTGCGGACAATGGGTCTTTTAATTTCTGGTACATGCTTCCTCAGTTGGTTTGCCCAGTTGATTTCATACAAGGGACGCTATTGGCAGATGGCTGAGAAGCTATCCAGCTTACTTTCTCTCTCTCTCTCTCTCTCTCTTGCGCTGACGTAGGGGGGTGTGAGCAGGGGGGCTGTGTGCAGCTGCTTCCTGAAGGACATGCTGCACGGAGCTTCGCATACTTAAAAGCTCGAAGGGCACGTATTGATTTTTGACTTTGTTTTTCTGTGGCTCTCTCTCTCTCTCTTCCTGCTCCTGACAGAGGGGGTGTGAGCTGCCGCCTTCAAAAGCTTTGTACCGGCGGTCCTTCGCATACTTAAAAGCCAAAAAGCCCTATTGATTTTTTTTTTGACTGCTTGCTTTGCACTCCTTTGAAAAGGAAGATATGTTTGCATTCTTTTAATTGTGAGACAGAACTGTCATCTCTGTCTTGTCATGGAGCACAGTTTAAACTTTTGAAAAAGAGACAAATGTTTGTTTGCAGTGTTTGAATAACGTTCCTGTCTCTCTACAACCTCCTGTGTTTCTGCGCAAATCTGTGACCCAAGCATGACAATATAAAAATAACCATATAAACATATGGTTTCTACTTCGCGGATTTTCCTATTTCGCGGGTGGCTCTGGAACGCAACCCCCACGATGGAGGAGGGATTACTGTATATGGTTATTTTTATATTGTCATGCTTGGGTCACAGATTTGCGCAGAAACACAGGAGGTTGTAGTGAGACAGGAACGTTATTCAAACACTGCAAACAAACATTTGTCTCTTTTTCAAAAGTTTAAACTGTGCTCCATGACAAGACAGAGATGACAGTTCCGTCTCACAATTAAAAGAATGCAAACATATCTTCCTCTTCAAAGGAGTGCCCGTCAGGAGCAGATCATGTCACAGAGATAGAGAAAAGCAAACAAATCAATAGGGCTGTTTGGCTTAAGTATGCGAAGCACCGCTGGTACAAAGCTGTTGAAGGCGGCAGCTCACACCCCCTCCGTCAGGAGCAGACAAAGAGAGAGAGAGAGAGACAGAGTTTGTTTTTCAAGCAAAAATCAATACGTGCCCTTCGAGCTTTTAAGTATGCGAAGCACCGTGCAGCATGTCATTTCAGGAAGCAGCTGCACAAAAGATAGCAACGTGAAGATAATCTTTCAGCATTTTTAGACGAGCGTCCGTATCGTCTAGGTGTGCGAACAGCCCCCCTGCTCATACCCCCTACGTCAGGATCACAGATAGTCAGCGCAAGAGAGAGAGAAAGAAAAGTAAGTTGGGTAGCTTCTCAGCCACCTGCCAATAGCGTCCCTTGTATGAAATCAACTGGGCAAACCAACTGAGGAAGCATGTACCAGAAATTAAAAGACCCATTGTCCGCAGAAATCCGCGAACCAGCAAAAAATCCGCGATATATATTTAAATATGCTTACATATAAAATCCGCAATGGAGTGAAGCCGCGAAAGGCGAAGCGCGATATAGCGAGGGATTACTGCATATATTTACCAAACTTAGTTTTCTAATTTCTATATTGTTCCCAAAACACAGAACTTGGGAAATATCAGTTCACATAGTTAGTTCAGGAGTCCAATTAAAAATAGAAGCTGATTAGAACAAGAACCTGCAGCCACAGGGGGTCCCCAGGACCGAGTTTGGGAAACACTGCTCTAGAGGCATACGGAAGGTCATAACCCCAGGAAGAGTCTCAAGTTTGACCACAAGGTACTAGCAGCACAAACAGGTAAGAGCTATAGCAGTGACCACAGTGAAGTGCCATGTATAGGTGGAGTTTGGTGAGGCCTTCATAGAATGAGTTTTGGGTGGCCTCAATGAGGTTTTGTCACTTGGGGCGCTCTCAGCAAGGGTGACCTCAACTGGGGATGCAGTTCACTCTGTGGAACTCCAAAGCCTGGAGTGTATGACATCCCTGAAGGAGGAAATACCTGAAGCAGTGGTTCATCTCTGCGGTGGAGGTGGCTGTTGTGATTTGAAAAGCTTTGTGGCAGGAAGGCTGCAGAGGTGGATGGGATCTAACTGGAAATGGTGAAAGCCCTGGGTATTGTGGGATTATTTAGACTTAACATGCTCTTAAGTGTTGACAGGAAGGCAAGGATAGCTCCTTGTAATCTGGCAAATTGGAGTGAAGGGCAGCATTTTTAAAAAAGGGTGTGTTGCAGTTACTGAGGGATCACAGTCCTTGAGTTTGCTATGCTTAGACACTGGAATGAAGACCCCATTTGATAGTGAAATCTCAGATCCAGAAGGAACAGTACAGATTATGTTCTGACTGTGGAATGGCAGACCAGCAATTCTGTCCTTGCCCAGATATTTTGAAGGGGGTTAGGGAGATTTGTCAGTTCTAGGTGTGCTTTGTTGACAGCCACAGTATTTTGTGTCAGCTGGGGTCTCAAGGACTGCTGCTGTGTGCCATCTGATCCTTGCATTGATAGACTGAGAATTGTGTTTGCATACTTTTTGAGTGATGTTCATTTAGTATGACTGTTGGACTCCACCAGTGGTGGGTTTGATTTTCTATCCTGCTCAAGGTTTTCATGGAGAAGATGTCAAGGCACATTCGAACCCTGGAAAATATCTGGCTTGGAAACCCAAGGATTACATCTCTGCAGTTGTTGCCCTCTTGGAGTAATCAGACTGTCATTTCTGGTGCACACTGAATGGGATGGAGTCAAAATCTCAGATCATGGGTAAGCAGGTGCTGTGAAAAAACAGACTTCACACTTTGTTTGCTTAAGAGGCAAAGATCAATAATTAAGGAAAAGAACATAAGGAAGAAGTCTGATGTGGTCTCCAGGTTTACCACACGAGTACAGCTTATGCTGTTAGTTGAACAGAACATGTGTAAGATGCACTACCACTGATTTTTTCCTTCTCGTTTTAGTCCCCCCTAAAGGCTAGCACATCATGCTCATTTAATAAAAGACATTACATGTTGGCTGCTGTGAAACCACTGCATGAGAAAATCTTGAACTTTAAAAAAAATGAAAGGTTGAACTTTGGACTGAACTCAAAGTTCACAAAGGTCTTTCTTTCAAAGTGCTAAATGTGAACTTCTTTCAGAGCAGTGGTTTGGCTGTTTCAGATTTTGGACTCAAAAATATTGAACTTTAAAAGCTCAAAGCTGAATAGTTGGATTTCCACCAAAACCAAATCAGCTCTCAAGACTAACAAGTGCAAACTGACCATCAAATTTCCTGAGAATTGACAAAATTTGACCAGAAACGCACCTTTCTGACAATGTCAGGTTTTTCATGAAAGCAACAATTCAATTATATATAGAGAAAGTTTTAAAAAAAAAAAAAAAAAAAAAAAGGATGGTTACAAGTACAAGTGGGTTTAGAAATCATTTGTGATATGGAAATTATTTTTATAGCCAATGTATATATCTACTCTCTACATATAAAATCCTAAGCCTAAAAGTGCAACGATTTTATGTGATGTATTTATGTCATGCTTTAAATCAGCTTATTTTAAAACCCACATATATATGTTTGCTATCATTCTTTTCCAGATGTATTGAACTTTAATGTGATGTTGTTAGATTTTCAGATTTTTATTCCGTTTTTAAATTATAAACTAAAAAATATCAAGAACTCGCGTCCCGCGAGATGAGTCTTTGTGCCAAGAGATTTAACCAAGCCCAGGGCCGGAAATAAAAGACAAAGAGTAGGACAGCTACTGTACAGGCTTTTAAATGTTTGAAACGCCACGCGAGATGACAGATCACACGGCACGGCAGCAGCAGACAGCCAGCAGCTGATCGAGCAAAGAGGAGGTTAAAAAAAACAAAAAAAAACAAAACCTGTTTCCCATTGTATCACCGTTTTAAGACGGGGTTTCAGAGGAGCAACCGCATCTTCTCAGCCCCCACCTTTGCTGCTCTGGCAAGCAGGGGGTGAACCCCCCTAGTATTGAATATAAAAATGTTTATATCCAATCACAAGCCTTTCACCTACTATAGTGTGCATTATCACATACAAGTTCATAAAATTAGTATAATGAATGCCTCCTGGACTACTTGGTCTTAACAAACACAAACTGTTTATACTGCAAATTGTGATCTTCATGTTTGCATTTGTTGGCATAGTGCCCATGACACAACTAACAATTAAACCTCACAAAGTACTCCAGAGATTTCCAGCCAAGTCTTTGAGTGGTGCACAGCCATCATTTGATGGTGTGACAATGATGGCCCTAACATTTTCAACACCATTATCCCCAACGATGAGCATATAACAGAGGGGAAATGTTAGCTCCATTTACTACACCTGCCATTCCTTAAATCAGTTGCCACTTCTGTAATCTTCTGTGTTCAGTAAGGGAACATTAGCTTCACAAACTGACGAGCCTCAGTACTGAAAATCCAGTGCAAAAAGTCACCATACCGTACCAAAAGTCTAACCATAAAGTGGTGACAACAACAAAAACGAACACTTTGAAATAACTTGTTTTTTATGTTTTGTCTGGTTCCTACTGACTCGCCAGTACAACAAAGCCACACATATGACATGCTGTTCACTTGTCTTTAGGTCTAGCTATAGAAGATGTCAAGCTTTTTTGGGGTTCTCTCCTCTGGCCCTCTAAAAACCCACATTTTAAGCCATTTTGGACTATAGTTTGTTTAGGAAATTGCGCCCCTATGATAAAGAGTAAACCAATAGGTGTCTTTAGGAAAAATGATAGAAGAACTTGACGTTGTGCATGGCACATCAGCTGATTCCAGGGCTTTGCCTGCTAATAGAATATGAAGAGTCAAAGTTACACCTTTTAAAAAAAGTCTAAGTGTTTCTCCTGGAAGAGCCCAAAAACTACTTTCTCATAAACCAGTACTGCAAAATAGTATATGCAAAAAGCAAGACTATAAAACATCCATCCATCCATCCATTTTCCAACCCGCTGTATCCGAACACAGGGTCACGGGGGTCTGCTGGAGCCAATCCCAGCCAACACAGGGCACAAGGCAGGAACCAATCCCGGGCAGGGTGCCAACCCACCGCAGGACTATAAAACATATATGTGTTAACCTATATATGACAAATAAACCTAAATAAATAATAATAAACATATGCAAAAACAACATGTAACATCATAATACTAGAACGTTTCCAACACATGAAAGACTATTTCATAATCAGGTTATATGTATAAGTGCCAAGGTCATTAAAGAGAGAGACCCACAGTGGTGTACTGACTGACCCTCACGGCTCTCTAATGGTGTTTAGTGTGTAAAGTGACACACAGCATCATTCACATCCTCGTGGTAACGTGTGCAGAAAGGGATGCTGAAGCACCAGACTGAGGGTTACGATGGTGAAAGGACACGTGAGATGTTTGACTTCATATGCCTAAGCATTCCCACTGGCTCACTGTGTGGACCTGATGAAATCACTAAGGCTGCTTGTTCACAATCATAAAATAAAACAATTCAAATCTACAAACAAAAGTATAATGTAAAATAAAGTTGACTGCTTGTTATCTTTTTGTATGTTATGACCAAAATATTTTAGGTTGTATAAGAGTGCATATTTCAAGCCTATAGCGCCTAAATATTTAATTCCACTTTTCAGCCTTCCCTCTGCTGCCTGTCTCTGGATCTCTTTAGCCAGCCATGGGTTGGCTTCAGTTTTTTCCCCTTTCAATGAAATGTCTTTTAGTTTGGTGAATGGTGGTGAGAACTTGCAGGGAGCTGTCAGCTATATTGTTGTTGTTTTTTTTTTTCTTCTGCACACTCCGGCCCATTTCAACATTAGAACATTAGAACAATCTACTGTGATGGATGGCCGGCGAAAGTTTCCGGCCCTCACCCCCAGGCTGCCAGGAGGAGCTCTCCCGACAGCATGGAAGTATCCCGAATTCCAGCAGGGCCTCATGGACTTTGTAGTTTCTATGCACAACCCTGCTGGATACCTTGGGGACCACCGGGAGTCGCTGTAGGGAGGCTGTTGGACTCTTACGTGCCCTATAACCTGGAAGTACGTCCTGGTCACATGAACAGGAGAAGTGACGTACTTCCAGGTTGAAGAAAAGGACTTTTACCCTGACCCGGAAGTAATAAGGACTTGTGGACTGTTGGGCAGGAACACCTTCGGGTCAGGGGGTATAAAAGGACTCTGGGAAAGCCCAGACACTGAGCTGAGCTGGGAGGAAGGGTGGCGAAGTGTCTGAGAAAAGAAGGATTGGTATTTGTGCTTGATTATTGATTATTATTCTTATTGTATGTGTAGTGTGGAGTGTAGAGTGCTTGGTGCACAGTATTATTATTTAATAAATAATAATTATACTTTTACCTTGTGGCTGGCGTTGTACCTGAGGGGTCAAGGGAGCTCTAGCGCCCCCTACTGCTACACTACACAAGAACAGGCCATTTCAGCCCAACAAAGCTCGCCAGTCCTATCCACTTTATTCTTCTAAAATAACATCAGGTCGAGTTTTGAAAGTCCATAAAGTCTTACTGTCCACCACACTACTTGTTAGCTTATTCCACGTGTCTATGGTTCTCTGTGTGAAGCAAAACTTCCTAATGTTTGTGCATAATTTACCCCTATCAAGTTTCCAACTGTGTCCCCGTGTTCTTGATGAACTCATTTTAAAGTAACAGTCTCGATTTGCTGTACTAATTCCCTTCATAATTTGAAACACTTCAGTCAGGTCTCCTCTTAATCTTCTTTTGCTTAAATTGAAAAGGCTCAGCTCTTTTAATCTTTTTTCATAATTCATTCCCTGTAGCCCTTGAATGTGCCTAGTTGCTCTTCTCTGGACCATTTCTAGTGCTGCTATGTCCATTGACTTTGACTTGTAGCACTTTGAACTACCTTGTTTGTATGAAAATGTGCTATATAAATAAATGTTGTTGTTGTTTTATAGCCTGGAGACCAAAACTGCACACACTACTCCAGATGAGGCTTCACCAGTGCCAGGCTTGAGTCATTATTGCTCCAGAGAACCTGAAAGCCTTTCTCACTGAATGAGCATCAAGTCACTGGAGTGAAGTGCCAGCCTGTGACTTTTTATGAACTCCACTGGTAAAGTCCTGGAAATGCTACATTAAACTGCAGACCTGCCATGCCCTTTAGCTTTCAGTGTATTGAGGGTAGGTAAGATGCATCAGCATTCCATGGGCAGACAGCGAGCTGTGGCATTTGGTGCCATAATCACATGGAGAAGTTGTCTTGCACTGGCACTCACTCCTCTTAAATAGAAGGGTAGAACTGTTGTTGGCACTGCTGTTCTCTCTGCTCTGTGTAGAGAAGCAGAGGTAGAGTTTGAGTTCTCCCTAATTTACTACCATAACAAAATATTCTGAGAGCCACTTAATCCTCTTCAGCCCACCCCGACAGCACTAAGCAGAAGGCCAAGAACCAGCCCTGGATGGGGCAGCAGTTTCTTACAGGGCCCTCTTACACACACTCACAGGACCAGCTTGTCTTTGGGGTTCTGGAAGGAGATGCGGGGAGAATGTGCAGACTCTACAAAGACAACAGGGATTTGAACTTGTGGGTTCCATGAAACAGGTACACCAATTGCTGCACTACTGCAGACTTAAAGGAATACTCCATCCAAAAATGATAATTAATTATATGCCACTTACTGCTTATAGCTTGTGGTGGCCAAGAACCATTTTTAATCTCATGGACGTTTCGATATTGTTTACCAATGTCCAGTTGGTCTCCATAGATTCCTATTATAGCAGGAACTTTCTTATCTCTGTTCTGCATGAAAACAGGACATTAAAATTACAAAGTACATGGGGCAAGTAACATATAAAAAATAATTTTTGGGTGGTGTGTATAGGTAGATTTCTGCTTTGCGCCTGGTGTTCCACAGGATCGTAGCCCTACTGTCCAGCATTGAAATTTTTGCTCTGAAGACAACTTTGTAAGCTAGCTGAAAATTGCAAAACTGTCCTTAGACTCTGTGATGCCCATTTATCAGTAATCTTAGTCTGCTGGTATACACATACTGGACTAGGTACATCATGTCTGAAGCCTTGATCGAAAGAAGAAATGAACAAAATATTAACTAATATACAATTTTATTTTTTCATTACTGAGTATCCTGCACAGTATATACTTGATTATACACATGAATTGCTTGACCCTCCTGGGACAGACGAGATGAACCTAATGGCCACTCACTCACTACACTTGGCAGTTCTCAGAAGACGCTATATGGTGGGCCACATTTGCACAAGCCAGCGTTGTGTTCTGCCAGCTGGCTGCCACTCCTGTAGATGGTGCTTTTCTTGTGCAAGCCGGTCAAACTGCAACTGCAAACTCAATAATAGCATGGTCAACGTGTTGCAGGACATGTCATCTTTCAGGTGTCTAATCTGTTTCTTTCCCCAAAGTCTAGATTAGTGTGGAGTGGAGTGGGTTCTCCATGCAGATCATTGGTGTGCTTATCAAAGTAGTTGGCTTGAATTGTAGAAGTGTTCCTTACACTCAATCAAACCTGAGTTGTTTGCAGCTATCCAACGCAGCTCATTTAAGATAGAGCTCTACCATTTTTCCAGGACCACCACCCGAGGTGTCATCAAGTAAGTTATGGCCATGGCAAAACTAGGGTGCCTAGCTTAAAAATGAAAAGTTAATTGAGTGAGCAGCTGACATCCTGTTCTAAACCAGAGGGTTTCTTGCAGAAGGTATCACTAAGTCCTAATGGATAAAGGCATACGTGAACAGAGCCCCAGCAGCACGAATGGACTTGTCACTGTGAAACTGGACAGCTGCAACATTCCCCGTAGATATGAAAAATGGCACAGGTCCTTCACCACAGTATTTGCCTACCATCTTGGCAGTACTTTTGAATCCATCCCAGAAGATAACATAGTCAAACTCGCAAGCTGGAGAATTCTCTAGATGGAATGAAACCACTGTGATAGACACCTGCAGAAGAAACAAAGCTGGTGTAACTTCAGTATGACACTCGCTGCCTACTAAAGGGCATAGGATGTGCCCATCAGTCTCAATGACCTTGATGTTGTCTAGGACAAGGCCCTCACCTTGTAGCCTGGGGGAGCTATGAGGTTCCAGGTACACTCATGGTTGTTGGGGTAACCTGTAGGAAAGTTCTCCGAGCTGAACTCTCCAGACATTGTGGTCTTAGTGGCTCCACAGGCTACTAGATGTTGGAAAGATATAGTTAGGAGTGGAGCAAGCACTAATGTATGTAATCAAGAAAAGCATATTGAAATTTAAGAGGACAGGCAGACAGATGACGTGATTATCTAAATTTACATTATTAGGAAAATTAAGCTTTTCACCGATTAACTGGAGTTTTCTGTTAGAAGGAAGCAAATAAAAACACTTGAGAGTATACTATATTATCTTCCCTGGTTTCCTAAAAGTTTCTTCTAAGATACTTAATGCAGTTCTCATTAGAGTTTTTAAGTTCGGTACGCAGGACAGGATAGAAGTGGCTTCAAAATATAAAGCACCTGGCATCACAGGAACAAGCAAGGCCTGAAGAAGACTTGTTAATCAGCGGTGCCTTCTGCACATTCTGCCAGGCTCCACTTTTGACTTGATGGCCTCCAGAAAGGCCTAGACATAAGCCTTCTAGTGTGAGAAATTCCTCACAGCTTTGCAGTCGCAGGTTCTAGTCCAAGCTCCTGTGTCTGCGTGGGTTTTTACCTTTGTACTCCACTTCCCAGAGGCACGTCAAGGACAAGCAGCTAAATTGTTTTTTTTTTTTTGTGTGAATGAATGTGCCCTACAGATCACTAACACCCCCATCTGAGGTTGATTTCTGCCATGTTACCGACAGTGCCAGGATAGTCACCCTGACCTACAGTAAGCAGTTCTCAAAATGGACAGACAGAAAGCTGATATGAATTAACTGACAAGATCCTGTGGGAACTCATGCTAGTGTGCATTAATTTCTTACTGCACTTTTTTCTTGTAGAGAAGAAGCTTTGTTGGATTCAGTGATTTGGCACTGTGTCCCATGTGTTGTAAACTTAGCTTTGTAAGTTTAAGTAGGAGGAATCATGCTTACCCATTTGGTATTTGGCCTGGAAATGGCTAGGAGACCTGAGGCTGCTTCGGATGAACTCAACCAGCAGTGTATTTGTACTGGAGTAGTATCCTGGTACCTCCCGGGATCCGCAAGTCTTCTCTAGCAGCACTGGGGACTGAATGCTGTCACCGTCATACACACGAACAGAGTCAGCTATACAGCCGGGAGATTCTTGCACAATAAACACCTCGAAATCCAGCAGGATCTGATGGTACAAAAGTTGACACTGCCAAGTGAGAGAAACCACTCGGGATTGGAACAAGGAGTAAGAGCCAAATTAAACGCAGAATTGAAAATCACAACTGAGACTGAAATTAAATTAGACTGTAGAAGAAGAAGTGGAAAGGGAGCAGTGCTTTGAATGAGGAACTGGGTCAGCTTGAATAAAGAAACTGTAAATAGTGCTAGAATACACAACCCCACTGGAATATGAATAATGAATTATGGTGGTGCTGGGAACAGGACTGGCCCCATAACTCTACCTGTCTGCCAGGGACTCGGATCAGAAGCACACATCTTAAGTCTTCAGCAGTGAAGGCGGGGAAGTCCGCAGATATGAAAACACCACTGGTATCTGAAAGCAGGGCTGTGCACACTCCTGAGAAAAGAGAATATACCAGAGGAAAATGAGAAAAGGGAAAACGCATCCTTTGTGTGTGTGTGTGTGAATGTGAGAACACCGCTCTCTCATGTGTATTGTGTGGGCTGCAGCTTCTTTGTGCTCGTCAACACCAACATGACTGAGACACCTTGCCCACCATGGCATACTTTTATCCTTACTTTCTGCCATCCTATGGCCCTACACAATGCAAGTCATCCCATTACTTTCCAGCCTGGGGCTTGCAGTGGTAGTCATACGTAAGTCCGATGGCTCAGGCCTTTGAACATTCCAGTCACTTAAGCCTTCCTTTCCTATTGCTCCTTCCCCCTTCAATTTAGATCTTACTTAAACCAATTATATTCCAATTGCATCTGCTCCTGCATCCCAACCACTGCATAAATTCTCACGTATGCTATCCCCTTAGCCAAAAAGCAGTGTTGACTTTATATACTGTAGATAGACAGATAGATAGATAGATAGATAGATAGATAGATAGATAGATAGATAGATAGATAGATAGATAGATAGATAGATAGATAGATAGATAGATAGATACTTTATTAATCCCAATGGGAAATTCACAATGGGAAATTCACAATGTAATACAATGTACAATGTAATGTAAGACGGCTTGTTGTCAGTTTGACAATGGGAACCCACCTTTATTCATTCTGATTCATGGAAATTAGTGTTTTAAAATATCTCTTTGGCATCTAAAAACTGCCAAACCCATTATCAGCAGTCTCACTCAGTTCAGGTTTGTTGATTATGCACCATATTTTCCAGCCCATATCAAGTAATACACCTGGTCTGAGATCTACAATCCTGTCTTTTCTGTTCCTTAAATACACTGCCCACCTTTATGAAGCAGTTTTGGGTTTGCCCTCCAGTCTCTAGTTTTGATTTGGTATATCTAACTTTCCTGAACATTAGAAAAACTGTGATGAGATCAGGCCACTTAGCACAACAAACACATCTACTCTATTCAACTAGACTGAATGAATAATTTGAATAATTACAATTGTTTACAATTACAATAAGTTACAATTTGAAGATACCTAAATTCCTGCCCTCCACCGCACCTCTTGTTAATTTATTCCACGTGGCAATAGTTCTTTGCTTAAAGAAGATTTGAGTACAATCTGCCCTCTTACGTTTCCCACTGTATCCCCTTGTTCTTGCTGCCAAATTTATTTTAAAGTAACAGTCTTGATCCACTGTACTAATTCCTTCCGTATTTTTAAACACTTCACTCGTGTCACCTCTTAATCTTAGTTTGCTTAAGCCGAAAAGATTCAACTCCTTCAGTCTTTCCTTATAGCACATACCTGTTAGTCCTTTAATCAGCCTAGTCGCTCTTCTGTGGGCTCTCTCTAGCATTGCCGTTATCTTTTTTGAATTATAGAGACCAAAACTGCACACAGTACTCCAGATGAGGCCCACCAGTCTGTTATAAAGCTTCCTTATAAACCTCCCTTGGACTTTGACACTACACATCGTGCTATATAACCTAACATTCTGGTTAGCCTCTCTAATGGCTTCTGAACATTCTCTGAATGTAGACAGTGATGAGTCCAGTTTAACCCCTACGTGTAATACTTTACATTTACTTAAATTACATTTCATCTGCCACAAATCTGTCCAAGCCTGTATGCTGTCCATGTCCCTCTCTGATGATTCAACAGATTCTAGATTATCTGCCCTTACACCTAGTTTGGCATCATCTTCAAATTTACATTCTCTCTATTAATATTCACACCTTCCTCATATTTTCTGCTGCACCAATCTGACATGCTGTAGAGGCTTTAGGGACAATGGCTGCAAAGTCTCTCAATGGAAAACTACTGATCCCCTTTCTCTTTCCCTAAACATTATTCTTTTTACAGTTGACCTTTTGGGACTCTACTGCAAGGATCAGAGAAGCATCTGGTCTCTATGTTGACAAATGGTTAGAAGTCTGTGCATGGGGGCACCATGATATTCTTTGCAGCCCAAATCCTTTGCTTGCTAATCTCCTTGACTGGGTTGATACAGTGCTGCTCCTCATCTGTGTTGGTGCACACAGATTCTCTATTAATTGTCATTCAGAACTTTAAACTCTGATTAGGGAAGGGGTGCAGTGCATTGGTCAGGTCAGGTCAGGTTGGGAACCATGCACTGGTACTGCGAGTTGACACACCCACCACATGACGAAACAGCTCAGGATCCCGGTTGGCAACCCCCCAGACAGACACGCGGTCCAGTCCCACCCCCCAGAAATGCCCCTCTATCTGCCACAGCCAGGTGTTATATGGGCGTCCCCTTGGACTGATCCCACTACTCGGGTCATCAACAATGAGGATCCTGTGAGCTAGATCACCCTCAGGGAATCGCGCCACATGGCTGTAGTGCCATAACTGACACTCCCTCACAATGCAGGTAATGTGCCACATTCGGGACTCCATGAGCAACCGCTCTTTCGACACAAAGTCAAACCAGTGGTACCCAAGGATTCTACGAAGAGACACAGTAACAAACGAGTCCAGTCTTCGTCTCAGGTCACTGGATAGCATCCATGTCTTGCAACCATATAGCAAGACTCTAAAGACTTGGACTTTTGTCATTTTACATAGATATCGGAAGCGCCATACACCCCTTTCCAGCGACCTCATGACCCCCCATGCTCACCCAATCTGTCTACAGACTTCATAGGAAGAGTCACCAGAGACATGAATGTCACTGCCAAGGTAAGTAAACTTCTCGACAAGGTCGACACTCTCTCCGCAGACCACTGCTGATGGCTGTGCACAAGAGGTTATTAAAGGCCTGGATCTTGGTTTTTATCCAGGACTCCTCACTCAGTAAAGGGAGCCCCTCCATTGACTCTGCGAAGATCACAACATAGTCAGCAATGTCAAGATCAGTGACAACGACCCTGCCCAACATCCAGTCCATGCAGGCATTGAACAGAGTAGGAGCAAAAACACACCCCTGACTAACACCAGAATCAACTGGGAAAAATGCAGAGGTTCTGCCTCTACTCTGCACAGCACTCACAGTACCAGTGTACAGGCCAGCAGTGCATTGGGTTGTTATTTAATTACAAGTTAAAATTGATGTTTGTCTCTTGAAGATGTTGCCATTTTTGTGTCCTTTAATAAACCTCACTGATACACAATGTTCACCCACGCAGTGTTGAGTGTGCTTACTGCACTTCAGTCTGTCACTCTAGAGATGTCACTGGCTAAGCCCTCAACACCACAGTAAAATACTACTAGCTAGGGCTTCCTTAAAGAAAAGTGCCATCAACCTGATAATGACCACTACATATGAAGCTAGGTACCATACTGGTAGTATGTGGTACTTTTTCGCATGCATACTCACGGCATGAATATACTGTATTGACTCTGTGTACATCAATGGGGCTCATTCCATATCTCTGGCCAAGCAGGTTTGTTGAGTTCACCAGTGGCACAATGACTGCTTCTCCAGTGGTGTTTGAATACGCATACCTGAGGAACATGAAGTAGACGTGTGGGTCAGCATGGCAAAGTCCTGTTTGGGCTAAGACATAGTAAGTAGTAGTTGAACTGTCTCACCCTGGATGAGCTGAGAGATTGTACCATGCTTCAGACAATTGTACTGTACCTGCCTTTACATTGTCCCAGCACTTGGTGGATCAGCACAGTGAAGAGGGGAGGCTCACCTTCCATAATGCATAATAGATGTATAGTCATAGGGAAGGTTCAAGGGACTCAAGTCAGACTTGGCAAAGTTCATGGCATCTTCTACACAAAGAATAAGAGATGTTTATTATTTCAAAGTTTGGATAATCCAGACCCCTCTTATAAACAGAACATGCTAAATTCATGTTCTATAAGTACAAATAAATTTCTGCTAAATAATGAGTCAATCAGCCAACCCTCAAAAAATGAAATTATACTACAAAAAAGCAACAGGAACTTGTCACTGTGTACCTGGGTTCACATACTGCCAGTTGATTTTGATATAGTTGTCACGGTCAGGCCTGCATTGCTCATGAATGAAGCCAAGAACATGATTTAGCTCATGCTGAACAACACCATGGATGAGACAGCCATCTTTGGCAAGTGAGAGCTCCTGAGCACCACCAAGTCTCCCTACACTTGACCAGCACCTACACAAAAAGGAAGAAAAGCATGAAACGACTGCCATTGTTTGAGTGACTCATGGACTGGAGCACATCATCATGATATGAAGCAGGTGGAGTTTTTGTTTTCCTCTATTTTTTGCTAGCTGTTGTTTCCACAATTGTATCTGGTTTTGCTATCTTTAAGAGCCTTGTGTCCAGATAAATTTGAATGTGAGTGGGTTTGAAAACCACACTTTTCAGCAATATGGACTGTCATCTAAATTAACAGTGGTCTGTACTGAACAACTGGTTTAGAATAACCCAGTAAAGGAATCCACCAAGGATGCACAGTCATGCCTGCCACTGATTATTGCACTTTTAAAAGATACAAGCCCTCTATTTATGATATTTTGACTATTTGCTGAGGATTTATCATAAAGTATTCACAACTGACAAAGATTTGTACATGTGTATATACTGTCCTACTGTGGATAAGTATATATAATTATAACAGGGATATGTGAAGAGTAAAATGTGAAAAACTTCTTAAACCCAAGGTCTGCTTTTTACTGTATATAAAAAACAAAAAAGTATGTTAAGTAGACATTTTAAAAGTAAATTAAATCCACCAAATATATACTTTAGAACATATGTCAGGGATGAGGGGCCTGTCCCAGTGTCATCAGGTGCAACGCAGAATGCAGGTCTGGACAGGACACCAGTCCTTTCCATAGCCCACCTACACTTGCCAAGGCAGAGTCCCTAAGGGCTCATTTATACTTCACGCTCAGAACGCGTACGCGCCCGCATCATGGCCGCCATGCGTTCTGAGCGTTCATTTGATGCATCCTCTGAGCAGGTTCTCAGAAATTAACACAATGCGTGCGCGAGTTGCAGTACCAGCAAAAAGTCGGGGGGGCGCACTGTGCTAAAAGTTGGAATGTGACGTCAGAGTCTCTGTTTACTATCTACATGTGACAGAAAGCCGCTTTGCGGATCCTCCGAGATCGGTGTGCGCACTTCGATATTTGATAAATGGTTCGATGTGGTGAAGCAAAATGCCGACATACAAATGTATTCGTGGTGCTTTTATATTCAAGCGTCGCATATTCCCGATCGTAATGACACGATACGTTTTAAAATTCTCACATACCGTCTTCTGTGCCGTCTTTTTTTCCTAGGGCTTCCTCTGCTCCTGACAGCAGTGGATCGCCAGCAATAGATCGCCACACTGAGCACATTAAATGTATGATATTCCAACTCTCTGCACATTTAGAATCCTTAGATTTATACTTGATATCACTTTCATGATGAAAAGCATTACAGATAAATCGGTAATTTTGTTTAAATAATGAATACTGTTAATAATTACACACATGGGGTGACACAGTGGCGGAGCGTTAGCACTGCTGTCTTGCAGGGAGTCACGTTGCTGATATTCCCTGCCTGGAGTTTACACGTTTTCCTGCTGGGTTTCCTCAGTGTGCTCCAGTCTCCTTCCAAAGATATGCAGATTTGGTGCCACTAAAATGACGCTAGTGTATGTGTGTGCTTGTATTCACCTTGCGATGAGCCAAGGCATCTTCCAGGGATTGTTTCTCACTCGTGCCCAATGCTTGCTGGAATGGACACATCCCTGGATTTAATCAATAAATATCCTTTTCAGAGATATTGCGGTAAGGTGTCGTCGGAATTTAATGGGTGTTCTAGGCAATTCACAACACAGAGAAGCCGAACATGTTCTCACTGTGATAATATCTCGCACTGCCACCTGGCGGATTCCTCCAGATTTACGTAAAGTACGCGCGCAAGTATAAACACTACAACGCTTGCGTAGCAGGAGCGTCCACTGCAGCATGACGTCGCGTGAAGTATAACTCCGGCCTAAGTATCCTCACGTAGACACTGAATATTATTTTAAGCAGAATAAGCACATACGATTTTTAAGAAGATAATAACAGGACTAGTCTCCTCGAGATATCCTATTGTCTTCCCTATTATGACACATATCCAGTACTGTATTTCTGCCACTTTATAACATACAGAAATGCCTTTTTTCACAAGGCAATACTTAGACCCTCTCACCTGTAACACCTGCACTATGTGACTGATCCTTAATGTAACGTGACATAGCACCTTAGAAGGGTCTCAGTTTCTATTTCATGTGTATTCTCTGCCATTAATGTGCTGCAAGTGAAGGACACAAGTTTCAGGATAAGGTAGTTAAACTCACTAATGATGGCAGTGTGTTGCACGTTGATCAGCACATGCAAGTAACAAATGACCCAATATATACCTATACATCTATGAACCTGTGTCCAGGCATGAACAGTGTCCTTGGGTGGGGTTGGCCAATTCAATGTTGCAGTGCTGCAGAAGGGGCCTACCACCCCCACTAAACAAGACACTGACCCACACTAGGAAAGAAAGAGAGACACAAATACATAATTTTCAGTTACATCTGAGTGTCCCTCTACATTATGATGTCTGTACACATTTCAAATTTTAGCTTTTGATGATGTAAAAGTACAAGCTCCCATTCTTATAGGGATGACCTCTTCACATTTTGGATGTCTACTTGCAGAGGCAGCTGCATGGATGAGGATAATTGAGCCAATTCAGGAGTTCCCAGCACGCGGCAGGCATACCCGTCATTGGAGTTGATCTGCACAAAGTCCTTCTCTGACCGTCTGCTGACAAACCTCACACAGGTGAGTGTGTGAAACTCTCTCATGGCGTGAAGGATCACTTCAGCTTCATCAGCACCTGTCACAACACAAGAGTAAGATTCAGTTCTTTACTGCGCCATATAGCTGATTGAAGGGTCACAAAAACATACTTTGTTCTCCTTTTCTTTTACAACAAGCATTAAATGAAGATTGTCAGTAGGACTACATTAACAGGCCATCTTTTCAGCTGAGATTTCCTACTCACAAGTGAGTTAAAACACAGTATAATGGTGAACGAACAACACTGGCTGCTAGAATAAGTTCTTCAGTTCAGTGTGATAGTCTGATAACAAGAATCAAATATTTGTTAATCAAAGAAAACCAGCTGAAACAATTGTAGCAACAAAAAAACAAAAGAGGACACATGACATATTGGAGAAACAGACTGTGCCACCAGCTACAGACAACAGGGCAGTAACAGGCTTTGCATTCAGCAGAAATCTGAAACGCATCCAATTTCTGTACATTCTTTGAAGGCTGAATCATGAAAATTGACAATATGTCAAGTTCTTTGAATAGGACATTCTCCAAAAGGAACACAAACCATACATTTGATACCAAACAAGTGCTTTTGAGAGTTTAGGTTCAGTGAGGAGCAGCAATAAAAGAGGGATTGGATTTTTAGATCCTTGATCCTCCCACATATCTGTTCATTATGTATGTAAACTAACATTTCTCCAGGACAGGTTCATGGGCAGCCAAACCCTATCCTGACAGTGTCAGTTCAAGGCAGGAGTCTGCAGTGGATGAGGTACAAATGGATTGCAAGGACAACATTTATGTTGGACCAATATATACCTGCCAGTTAATCCAACCTGTCTGTCTGTTGGGTGTGGGAGGAAAAGAAGTATCCGGATAAACGCACCACGCAAACAAGGGGGGGGGGGGGTGACTATGATGCAAAGCCAGATCTCTGGGGCAGCGAAGCAGCTGCACTAACCACTGTGCCATAGTCCTGACGTCTTCACAACCAGCTAGCATTTGACCAAATAAAGACATTAGAAAAGGGAGTGAAATATAACCAAAATAAACAGGAAATGTTAATACTTCTCATTCTGTACTACAACTAAATCTTATGAAAAGAAGTACAACATATCTCATAATCTGATGAGGATAATGCAAATCACTTTTCCATAATGGATGACAGCATTGCAACTGTAGACTTACTGTAGGCATCTGAGATGACATATGGGACGCTTACTGTGCCATCACTTAGCTTGGGCCACAAACAGCCACTGGTAGGACAGACCAAGGTGCTCCTCCGTTTTACTTGAATCATGTCTCCCTGCTTGATTAGCTTCTTGCTCCCTTTAAAATAAGGAAACACTTTCAGGAGTTTTGGAACATATAAACAAAGAAGAAGTTAGAGAAACTGTCCAAGCTGCTTTTAGAGTGGTATAGAAGAATAAATGTGTCAAAGAGCCATGGTACAGGTGAGAAAAAAAACAGATGTGTTCTAGTGGTACTGATGCTTTAAGTGTTAGCCCAAAGCAAACATTCCCTGGTGTACCACCCACAGTGAACTCTTGCATATTGTCAAACCAGCAAAGATAACTCAAACAAAAAAAAAATAGAAATAAACCTCCAACCACTCGATCTTCAGTGTACAGCCCAAGTACTCATCTTGCACATTTAGACACAGATAGTCACAGTCACTGTCACCCACCCCAAAGATTACTAGAGTGGACAAAAGTAAGAAAGCCAGAGCTATTTAGAATGAGAAAAGGGTAATTGGACTGTAAGAGGAATCCCATGACATTAGGAGAACATGGCCACGCATACAACGTCCACATGTGCACTTGAGGTGGAGGTCAGACCCTGTCAGGTACTGCATTATTTATTTTAATTTACTCAGGTTTTATTATGTGAATATATAACGCATTAATGATTTTATTGAATATTCTATATTTGAATGCATTGTTGTTTATCATAGTCACATTGGTGATAACACTTCTTCTACTACTAGTACTACTACTCAGAAGTGTCTGATGGAAAAATCACAAGGAGTTTGTCATGTTAATAATAATAATTCTTTGCATTTATATAGTGCTTTTCTCACTACTCAAAGCGCTCAGCAATTGCAGGTTAAGGGCCTTGCTCAATGGCCCAACAGAGCAGAGTTCCTATTTGGCATTTACGGGATTTGAACCGGCAACCTTCCGATTGCCAGTGCGGATTCCTAGCCTCAGAGCCACCACTGTCAGCAGAGTTTGAAAACATGAAATGAATTGCGAGTTTTGGATCACCAGATATCTGACAAAGTGGCACAAACTACAAAGTTAGTGCTGAAATATTTTACAGGTAAAAAGACATTAAAAATGTGCTTGGCGCGACTGACAACAAGTAAGTTAAAAGATGTAACAAAATCCATGTGGCATACAGCAACTTGCAGCTTCACTAAACAGAGCAGCATGTGCAAAAAAACAAAATGGATTTTCACACTCACTATGTTCCCCGTGACCATAAACTGAATTAAGTAGTATTGAAAATGGATGGATAGATAAGAAATACTGTATATTTTTTGTGGTATATTCTTCCTTATTTCTATTTAGTGATTCATGCCACATTTTTCCTAAATCGTTTTTCTTTTTCTTTGTATTACTTAGGTGGTAAAGTTTTCCTTATTAACATGGTTTAATAAGAACATTAAAGTGATACTCCACCCAAAAATTATATATTTTTTATATGTTACCCCATGTAGTTTGTAGTGATTGCTGGGAAATAATATTCATCTCATGTTTTCATGCAGTGATGTGATAAAAAAGTTTCTGATAGAATAGGCGTCAATGGAGACCACAGCTGGATAACAACAAACAGCGTTAAAGCCATCCATAAAAAAATCTCACCATTACTCATGTTGCATAGTCCATATGTAAAGTCATCCACTCATTTGCTCACAACATCCCAAGCAAACATAATTTTTCTAAAAAAATGTTCAATAAACAACTTCCGTAAAATGCTCATGAAAACGGAACATGCTCAAAAACGAACAAACTCTTGATTTGAGGACCTGCCTCTCGTCATCACACGGGAGGCACTTTAGGATTATTTAGCTGTGAAACTGCTTGGGTGAATTGACCTTCTACTGGTTGAAGCATCTCAGATATGCACAAGGCTGAGGCATATTCTTTTCCTGATAATATTTTCACTCACTTTAACTTTTAATCTCTCAGTGCACTTTGCATTGTTGATATTACATGAAGAGCGGTGTTAGCCAATGGGTAAGCTGTTATTCATATTGTTACCAGGCCTGTCCAATGATGGGTCTTCATTTCAAATCCCCAGTCGTGTCTGAGCATATTCCATTATATTTCATGGGAGTGCTTTTGGACGTGGTTTATTTACCAATATTTTAGTAAAAGCACATTTATTTTGTGAGCATTCAACTGGATGACTTCACATAGTGATTATGCAACACAAGTAACATTAGATTTTTCTCCATGGATATTTTGATATTGTTTGCTGTTGTCCAGCATTGAACGTCGTCGACACCTATTTTATTAAAAAAGTTGCCATTGCTGTTCGGCCTGAAAATATGAGTGAAACATTTTTTTTAGCTATCATTACAAAGTACTTGGGGTAAACAAAATATTAACAAAAAAATTTCATTTTTGGATGGAGTATTCCTTTAATTCATCATTAAATATGTAAGAAGTCACAACTTTATCAAGAGACGTAGAAGATCTCCTCAAAACACCAGGGACAAAAATGTACACATATAAATGTACGCTTATTTCCACACTCACTTTGAGATGTACAAAAACTAAACTTGGCATAAAGGTACGCATATCTTCACGGCAGCCTCACACTATGTGTACACACTCTTCTGATCGGTTTGGCAAACTGGCGGCACCCAGAGTCAAAGCAGTGTTACTGCTTCTGTGGTTTTTCTTTTTTAGATTCACATCCATGACACAATGTATCAAATACCCCGAAATGAAATGCATATTGTTTGCAAATTTAAAGCTCTTGATTTTAATCATTCTGTAGCAATATAATGGTGCATAGAATGGTCAAACTATTCCAAATACCATAACTGCTTTAGTGTTGTTACTCACAGTGCACCACGGAGAGTATTTTAACCTGTTTATCGTATTTGTGTCTGGTATTACAGCTGCACGGATTGTGTCTAGAGTGCAGAGCATTATCGGGATACAGCTTCTAGCTCTGGAGGACATTTATAGCACTCCAGCATCTGAATGGATTACACTCAGCCATACGCACAGTCTACTTGAACTTCTCCAATCCGGCAAATGCTTCAGAGCCTTTCCTTCACAGACCTCGATGCTCAGAAACAGTTTCATCCCAAGAGCTATAAATGCACTCAATCAGTCCATCAAGTGCTCCCAGTAGAACGGTTTGTAATTATAATCATAATTACCTCACTTGCACTACAACTGTAACATTGCACAACTTGAACCATGTTATTAACCAATTGCACTATTTGCACTATATGTACATGTATATTGTACTTATGCTTTAATATTGTATATTTTTCATTGTTTTTTATCATATTATTTATTATTTTTTCATCATTTTATAGGAAAATAAGTTTATGGAGGAGATGCACATTGAATCTCATTGTACCATATAATGACAATAAAGGAATTCAATTCAATAGAAGAGACCGCATATGTACAGATGATTATGATTAGTTTCTAAGTATATTTGGTTTTCCAAGAGCTATCCTCTTGAAGCTGCATGCTGTTAAAATTCTAGGATGGATACTTGGCATCATTTTTATGATGAAATGCATTAAGTATGTATATTACATGTTACAAATAAATTGTTAACTTAATTTAAATAATGTATACTGTTAATGATTAAACATGTGGGGGCTCGGTGGCACAGTGGTAGCGATGAGCTGGCACCCCGTCCAGGGATTATTCCTGCCTTGTGCTTTATGCTTGCTGGGACTGGCATGAACCTGGATGGATGGATGGAATAATTAATCATGTATTCCCAAAGATTTTTCAAAGATCTTTAAAAGTTTTGAAGAATCTGCGTTCTAGGCTTACACTTTGTTTTTCATTTATTACAGATGCTTATTACAGTGCGGCGATTGGTTACAAGGAGAAAGAAAACAGGACAGGAATTGTGGGTTGTTATATTTGACAGACACAGTACTGCTGCAATAAATTATTCCATCCAGGGTCACGCACATCTCAGCAAGCATCTTGGGGGAGACAGGAATAATCACTGGACAGGGCACCAGCTCATTGGTACCGCTGCGCCACCATGCCCCCACGTTTAATACATGCTTTAATGTATTTCTTCATGAAGTGAAGTGAAGTATACATCTTAGTATTCTAAAATGTTCAGAGAGCTGTAATATCATGAATGTAATGTATTCTGTAAGGCGATCACTGCCTACGCACTCCTGTCAGCATAAGAGAAAGTCTGATTAAGAAGCACAGAGCGATTAATGACTGGATCAGGGAACACATGGAATACGAAGCATTTAACATGCTACTTTAGTTATGATGGGATTTGAGAAACTCTAGTAAATTAAACATTGATTTTTAGATGACGTTTATGACAAAATAAACCATATTAAAGCAGAAATTTCAAGATTATAGTCAACATTTTGACTTTAATTTCGACATAGACCTCTTTTTGTTCACTGTGTCCCTATTTTTTTTTTTTAATTTTTTATTCTCTGTGGCCCTAATAAACTTCCGTATGACATCTGATCACTTCTTTTTTGAAAATTTTCTTTTTTATATGTGCTTTTGTCATTGTCGTTTAACAAAATGCTGAATGGAATGGGCTATTTATATTGATTTGCATATGCAAGTACACAAAATTCTTTGGAGGAGTCGGGGTGGGGCTGTAGGTGTGTACATGTGCATTACAATTCACAAAGTTTGGGATTTGAAAAGGGGAAGTGTGTGGAACTTTGCTTATGCATAATTTTCTGTATCTGAATTTTTTGTGAGTACGCACATTTCTGTTTTTGTCCCTACGCCATATTTTAGCATAAATTTTACTCAGGTGTTATATGAGGCCCCAGATGAGTCCTCATGTCACACTGTTCTGTAGAATATAAAAATCAGGTGTAAAAAATGAGTTGAATATATTTGCCCTGCCATATACTATACCAGTGTTATGCTGCAAGGAAACTTAGGTTTGTGGGCTCTACCCTGGCACCAAAGGCTACCCAGAAGGAAAAGGCCCTCGATGGGAAGTCAGCCTATCACAGAGCACACTCATGATTTCTCATGCCATCACTGATCCATCTAACATACTTTGAGAGACATATAGGTCTGGCATCTTTGTCGGAATCATCAGAAGATCAATGTGTAATACAGAGTGACCTGTATAGTACTCTGCTCTGTGATGGACTAGCATCCTGTCCAGGGTTGGCTCCCATAGTGAGTCTGATGCTGCTGGCATAAGCTGATACTCTCACAAGCCTGAGTTGGGAAAAGCAAATTAATAGAGAACAACTGGAAGTATGTAAATAATGCACCTCTGATTCTGTAATGTTAACTGCTGTTGACAATGGACTAATAGCCAACACTACTGGGTGCAGTTCTATGTACTGGGAGGGCACTAAAATCAAGAGAGAATACTTCTTTAAGTTTTTTTCCCTTGGTTTATAGTGATATAGTGAGCCATGACATCACCAGTCCCCTCTAACCATTTTGATTCCCATTTTGAATCAGGGACATTCCAAGGCTTCAGTTATAAAACAAGATTGGAGATGATTAGGCAAATGGCATTTGTTAGTTCTGCATCACTCTGTGCTGCTTATGTTTGATTGGCATCTGAATTTTAATTTGAAAAGCAGTACATATTTTAATTCACTTTACTTGAGACAATTGGTTATATTTCTTTTTGGTTTTCCACTTGGGACACAGGCATACTCCCAACCTCCTCCTCGAGACACGGTGCTACACACCTGAGTATCATTCCTGCAGCTTTGCTGTATATTAAGCCCTGTTCAACAGCCTCCATTGTAGGTGGTGTGTGGCTTTCCGCCCATTGTCAAAGACAAGATGGTAGGCAGACTGATGAGTTTAAATTAATCGTGCAGTGATCTTTCAGAGAGCTTCCAGGATTAACTGCACTGAAGCAAAGGCAGATTCAGAAAAAGGATGGAAACTAACAGTCAGACGAGAGGGGTTTGGAGCAAAATTCAGCCCAAATAAATAACATTCCTCAAACCTGAAAAATCCAGTTCAAGCTCATCAGGGTGCAGAAACTATCCTGGCAGTAGTGGGTACAAGGCAGGAAACAATCATGGGGAGAGTGCCAATACATCCAAGGCCAACTAAGGCACACACTCACACAGAACCAACATAAAATCACCAGCTAATCTAAACTGTATGTCTCTGGACATACTCAAAGTGTAAACCCCCACAGACAACAATATGTACAGTATATTTAAGATGGGCAAGTGAGCCATGGTAGTTTAGGAAAGAAAAGAAATAAAAATCAAGATGGATAATAGTAATAAAGTGTTGAATGAGTTCTTCTGAGAGTGTATCCTCACCTGTATTTCTGTCCAAAATATGGCTAAAGACATCAGTTGCAGAGGCCTCAGTATGTTGTTCTGAAAAACAGTTGAGCACAGCAGTGAAATGTGAAATGCCGATCGCTGCTGGTACAAACTGACAATCCATAGTTCCTATGCAAGCCCATGAAACACTCAATGAAAACAGCAAAGACCAAAGGAGCAATGTTTCAGCAGGCTGTGTATCATTGATAAATGGAGACTCTCTGGTGACTAGGATGGCCTGAACTGCCCACTGGAATATTCTACGAACATGCTGAACTCCGGACAAGCACAAGGCCAGCCAATGTCTAATTGTGGCATACTGTAGGCTTTTGCACTGATCCAGGAGTCATCGTGTTAGAAAACGAATACAGAAGGGTGTTTTACAAGATATTGTAGTTCAGTTTGGTCAGATTGCTCTTAATTTCAGGTTACACACACAAAACAAAAAGAAGAATAAAAAAGTGAAAACACATTGATTATGTGAATGTAAAATAGATAATGTACTTTATAGGAGAACATATTGAATAAAAAACTCAAGACAGATTTCAACAGTGGGAGCAAACAAGTTGTGATAGGCAGACAAAGTGTTTTATAGTTTTCTGTACGTGTGATAAATACAGTAGACATGAAAGACGCTATATAAATAACTAGAAAATGAGTCTTTCAACACCTTTGAAGTCTTAGGAAAACTGAAGGTGAATCCATTCAATAATAACTGAATACATTTTATCCAGGGGCCTAGAACTGATCTCTGCAACATGAAATCCAAGTAAGCAATCAGCCATGGTGTGGAAACCAGTCTATTGCAGGGAATGTTCACTGATACAGGACCAGTTTAGCGTTATCAACATACAAATGTCTTTGGAATGTGAGAGAAATCAGTCTACTCAGAGAAAAACCTACACTGGCACAAGGAAACGCCACAAAGACAAGCCAGAATCCAGAACTACTGAAGGTCTCCACTGGTCCGCATACAGTCTGAAGGGTAATATTTTAAAATCGTGATCTAGATCACAGGCAGCAGTAATGCTGCACTATATCCTTGGATTGTGGTGTGCTAGCCAGTGGAGATGGGTCTAACTGCAGCTCACAGCAGGTATGACGTGGGTCAGGTAATGCCAAAAACATCACGGAAACCCTCCCACAACCCTAATCTTAGCCATGGTGATGTTGGGGTGTTATGTGACAAACAGCACTATGGTGTGCTTAAAGGTTTGGCAGCCTAGACCATTGACTAATGTGCCTAACAGTGATGCTGACCTAGCGTTGAAGCATTACCTACTAGGCGATGTCCACAACTAAAGTATTCAAATACAGTGTTAGTGAGGCTAGGCACTAGATACTTCTCTTTCAAACTGAAATTCACAATTTAGCTTTACAGGCATAACAATATAAAATAAATTTCCAAATCATTATCAATGCAATAGTATCAATACGCAATATTAATTTGCCTGTCAATTCTTGCTATAATAAAAAGTGTGCCAACAAAAATAATCTTCTGGCCATCTCCCTGGACAGGTGAAGTATGACACACAACACTCCTACTACACCTATGGGAGGTGGGGGTCCCTTTAAGAAAACGTGTGTGACTTTGTGCTAATGTAAATGGGGCACGTCTGCTGTTTCTCTAAACAATGTGTGGCGCTTCTGAGTGTAAGGATTATCCTTGTCATACATCACTTCTAGGGTGTCTGAAGCCATAAAACCAGATGGATTAGGAAAGTTCTAAAATGGGTGGATAGATGGAAGCTGTAAAGCCGGACTCCATTCCTACATTACTACAGCATAGAATTGGGGTGCAACAGGGTGCAAGTCCTGTGAAGAACAGAGGTTCTGTTGTCAGCTTTTACCTTTTCCGCTATGATTTTATGTTCTGTTGTTCAAATGTTGTGAAGAGGATGTAGGGCAGAAAGTCTCTATGATTACTTACCATGGCCTCCAAGTAGATCCTGAAAGAAAAGGGGAGAAGAAAATCCAGAAATTATTAGTGGAGCCGTGTTCACTTGATGAATGCAGCACTGATCGATGTATCATAGTAAACAAACAAACAAACCTTTAAAGGCCCTGGCAGAGGAATGCAGTGAGATAAGCAGAGCAGAGTTGTAGCCAAAAGAGCTGCGCACCCAGGTGCCATTTCCAAAAGAGTTACTGGCTGGCAATGAGAAGTCGGAGATATACTTCCTGAAGCAGGTGTGGCATACTCCACCTAAAAGCCATGAGAAAGCACCTATAAGCCTACGGTCACGTCTCTCTGTTGGTCCCTAAATCCTTTTCAAAAGTCAACAGAGCTATGAGGGAGCAGCCCGGCACCTGGCGTCACACAACATGCAGACCACACTGGCGTCACTGTTCCTGTATTTTCACTAAACTTGCAAGGTGACTAATTTGACATCATCTGATGTAAATCCCCATGATCCAGTTTCCAAAACAGTTTCAGTCCCATTCTTCGCTGTAGCATTTACAATGTGAAATATATGTTAAGATATTATTGTAAAATACTGCAGATAGGACATAATAACAGGTGGAAAATATGGTCCTGTCAGTCCGATCTCTTCATTCACAGCTCAGAAAATTTAAAGGTAATTTCTATAATGTTTAAAGGAATATTCCACCCAATAATATATATTTTTGTTACTTATCCCATGTAGTTTGTACTGGCGGCCGATAAAAAAATGTTTTAATGAAGAAAAAAAAAAGCATCATATAATGAAAGGTAATGGCGACCCACTCTGTCCAGTGGCAAACATTGTGAAAAATCACCATGGAAAAATGAAAAAAAAAATCATGTTACTCATGTCACATAATCCTCATATCCGTTATCCAGTCAAATACCCAAAACACACAAAACACATGCATATTTTGCAAAAATATTATGAAAACATGCTCCCAGAATCAGTATAGAACATAAATAGGAAAGGTGCATTCCTGTAATTGTGTGCTTTTGAATTGAGGACAGGATCTTGACCACTGAATTAGGGGGTCTTTAATTCTAAAAGCATATCATTATGGGGATTTTTCCAGAAATAACTGTTACGAATATTTTGTAATATTATGCATATGGGATGCCAGTCAGTAACTGGCCACACGTGTACATAGCAGACAGGTTAGCGACTCCAGTTTAACTAACATGCTCATTGCTGTGATGTGCAATGAGGAGGACGTTAGGAGTATTTTCACTTCCTTCTGGATCCCAGTGCCTTGTCACACCCACCACATGACAAATCAACTCAGGATCCCTAGATTAGGACCCGAGTGCAGCCATGCAGCGAGTGACACCTCAGCACCACACTAGTTCAGATGGAGTGGAACAGTGTGAGGTTTTCTATGGTGGCTGGAGTGGCAATTCTGCCACCAACCCCCCAGTTTTTCCCCACAGGTTGGAGGGCCTACATGTAGGGCTGGATGCAGATTAACGTCATACCCAGGACGGAGCAATTGCAGGTTAAGGACCTTGCTCAAGGGCCCAACAGAGCAGAGTCCCTTTTGGCATTTACGAGATTCGAACCAGCAACCTGCCTTAGCATCAGCAATCAACCATAGCTCAATCCTGTGTTTTAGTTTTGGAAATTACTCATTCCAGATAAAATGGCTGCAAAGTTACCATTACCAGCTGTGCCATATTTTGGTTGCTCTCAAAGAGTGGTCTGTGTCGATAGATACTTCCCAACTATCCCACTGAAATTTCCAACTTTGAGGCTGTTGATATCAATTATTATCAAGTCAGCATCTCTTTTTTAAAAAATACTCTGACCCTATTTAAATGCACCATAAGTTTCCAAATTGTAATTTCAATTAATTTTGGACTTTAAAAAAAAAACAACATTTAGAACAAGGGACTGTGAGAGAGAAGACAGCCAGGCGTTGATTTTTATTAACTTTAAAAATTCAAAGCACAGTTTGCATTATTCCTGTCTGTCACTTTATTATGATGTTACATATACAGTATACCGCTTGCATAAATCTCAACTGCTCTTCATCTTAGTAAAGCTATTAATACCGTCTGACCACAAGATACAAAAAGAAAATAAGCAGCAGTTTATTGACACTCCTGCAAAGAGAAAAGCCCAGGCGAGAGCGTTTTGCTGACATCAGTTGTGGAGCTGCACCCACAAATTACCAGCTTTACATTCAGCAAAAAGCTCTTTGGCGGAGCTCAACAGATTGCCGTGACAAGAGTTTTCCCTCAATAAGCCTCAAACAAAAGGGAGGCTTTAACATGGAGAGCCGTGCAGTTTAGTGTGAGTACAAAGCAAGAAATAAAGACCCAGAACAGTAAAATGTTAAATCCAGCAGATGCAGTGGTCTTCACAGAAAAAGAAGCACTGCGACTAATATGAGGCAAAAATTAGAGTGTCAGTCAATGCA
The DNA here is from genome assembly GCF_900747795.2 of Erpetoichthys calabaricus. NCBI lineage: Eukaryota > Metazoa > Chordata > Cladistia > Polypteriformes > Polypteridae > Erpetoichthys > Erpetoichthys calabaricus. The sequence continues at coordinate 107,821,794 of NC_041395.2, read as the reverse complement.
TGTTTTCACACTGAGAAAATAGTGCCTGGCTCCTACAGTATGAGACACAAAGGCAGCCTAGGCCAAAAACTACGCTATGGTGTGTGGTGATGTAATCACACTGTGTCTGAACAGAAGTATGTCAATGAGGTACTCTTCACTAGAGACAGCAAACTTTGTTGCTGTACTTGTTTCTCTGCCAGTGATCAGAGGCCCATATTCACAGGCTACAGTCACTATTCTGGCACGCTCAAGTCACAGACTGTGGCCATAGAGACTGTGTGAGCGCTGAAGTCAAAAAACAATGAGATAAACACCAATTTAAAATTAAAAGCAATTTCTTTAATAGTCCAAAGACATGCAGGTTAGGTGGATTGGTGATTCTAAATTGGCCCTAGTGTGTGCTTGGTGTGTGGGTGTGTTTGTGTGTGTCCTGTGGTGGGTTGGCACCCTGCCCAGGATTGTTTCCTGCCTTGTGCCCTGTGTTGGCTGGGATTGGCTCCAGCAGACCCCCGTGACCCTGTGTTCGGATTCAGCGGGTTGGAAAATGGATGGATGGATGGATTTATTCTTGGTGAGTAAGAGAGACTGTGAGACTGCAAACCCCAAACCCCCCCAACGCCAGCTCAGCCAACTGATTTGAGTTCTGGGCAGACTGGAAAAAGAAAAAACTGTTCTCCCTTTTATCACCTGGCTTGTTCATTAGCCAAAGAGAGAACAGAAAAAAACATAACAGTTCATTCTGAGGTCATACATACATTAGGGTTACACCTTAATTTATGACATACAGGGGTATAGAAAAACAAAGCAGTACCAGGCGCTTCATTATCTAAAGACTGTGACCTTCTCAGTACACACACACACAAACCCATTTTAAGCAGTTTTCTTAAAGTTCATTGCATTAGTTATAAACAGATCACATTCTTATAACTTTAATATCTTCACTAGATTATATTTGTTTGATTAGATTAATAATCCTTATTTATTAATTCATAAATGACATTTTTGTCTTATATTTTTAAGCAAGAGTGATAAAACGATCACATTTATTTATATCATCACAGGGTGTTCTGTTAATATCAAGAAGTTAGCACTTTCACATAGAAGAATTAAATCAGTCTCATATTCAGTGCATAAACATAATTCCTTTCCTACCTAAATGCAGATCAAATCATATAGAAGTATAACATCATATAGTTCTCTGCAGCATGATTAATACAAATTACAGTCATTGGTATTTTGTGAGTTAAATACTTATAATAATCTGCGGTGAGCTGGCGCGCTGCCTGGGGTCTACTTCCTGCCTTGCGCCCTGTGTTGGCTGGGAATGGCTCCAGCAGACCCCTGCAACCCTGCAGTTAGGATATAGCAGGTTGGATAATGGATGGATAGATATGGATACTTATGATCATTACAGTTAATAATGTTTTTTCTGCTTTCTCAACTGCTACAGCACTGGTACGACTGATACGTACTGTAGTACAGGCTGACATACAAAGAGCACGAACTGTGGACTGTGAGCTCCCTTACACTTGTTTGAGACACATATAGCATGGACTGTGGCCTTGAAAAGGTCCTCATCTTGTGATTGCAGGGGTTGCTGTAGAGTTCTGTGACATAATGGGACTATTGGTGTCATTATACAATAGAAGAAGGATTTTGAGATTAAGTCTAAATTTAGCTTCTGTCAAGTGTAGAGGTTTAAGAACTGGAGATAAACAGCCATACCTCCTGGTTTAATGCATTACAACAACAGTCTGTGCTAACAGTAAGGGTGGAAAATAAATAATGTGAGCAACAGGTCAGCTGGAAATAAAGGGAGGAATGTTCTTGCATTGTGTATAATGAAAAAAAGTTTTATTTTTCCTGTAATTCATAGTTGGATAATATGCAATACCATGAAGGTCAAAGGCAAGTCATTGTCAAAGTTAACAGTTAAAACAAAAAGGAAATTGAAACCATCATACTTTATAGTTGTTGTTGAGATCCCATCTATCTATCTATCTATCTAGTATATAGTGCCTTATCTATCTATCTATCTATCTATCTATCTATCTATCTATCTATCTATCTATCTATCTATCTATCTATCTATCTAAATGAACAGAGTGATCAGAAATGATTTGGCATCTCACAATGAGGACTATCTATCACCATGGGCTATAGGAGATATAAAAGATCAGTGCTTCCTACTAACACATTTTTAACTTATGCCCTTTCAAGTGTAAGATTTTGGAATTAATTCATTTTGTTACTGAATTTCTGTTACCTAATCGTGTCACCTGATACACCACTCTGACCACGTATCCTCCACAGTGTGCAAGTCTAGCACTTATCACTTAGTGACACATGTCACTATTGTATCTAACTGAAATGGTAAAATAACCAAACAATAAGGGAAACATCATTAGATTTAATTGATAAATACAACTCAGTGACTTCTGCATACAAATAATAAGAGTTATTATGTTTCTAAATGATAACTTCTACTGGCAACCATTTTGATCCAGGCACAAATCATCAAGGGATATTGTATGTAGCTTATGCACAAGAATGAGAATGCACTGTCAGCAGACTTCAATATATTGCAAACCATTTTGTAAATATGAAGGAACTGCTTAACAACAATGTGTGGCAGACCACCAAATGCTATGTAACAGAAGTTACCTTGTAAAAACTGTGCTTGGATATAAAAACATTAACAACTGCAGCATTTCCTACTTACAGTATATCTTTAATGAAGACTTATGACTTTCTGTGCTGTGATCAGAGACAGAGCTAGAATGAAACGTTTTAAACCAGTTGTAATCTTTAAGATCAGACAGAAGTTGTGAGGAGGAAGTTAAAAACCATGGAAGCAAACAGTTATTAATTACAGTCAAGACTAAACCAGATTTTTCTTTCAGTAAAGTACTGGCAATAGCCACTTTTAAGGCGAAAGATCTGTGTTTCCTGATTGGCAGTAAAGGTCTGTTGACAACTTGAGCTTTCAAATTGCTGTATGCTGCATGGCGAGTTTAGCCAGATTCTTTGCCCTTTTTTTGTTTTCACATACTGTTGTGGCATGTTTAACACAAGATATCGGTTAGACAAGCCTCTCTCATGTTTGTGAGGTCCAAAGCCCCCATTCATCATTCCTTGTCACTACATTCTATTGCACTTCCAAATGAGATTTCATTGGTTGTCAGGTTCCATGCACACAGACACGACTAAAGACACAATCAAACCTGTCTGATTTTATTTGAATCAGTTACAGACTAACGGGAATGAGTCAATGTCTTTATCAATATAAGAGACTGCCTTCGACTCACTAATATTAAGTAAATGAAGACTTTAGACTGAAAATATGGAAAAGTATTATAATGTGACATAGCCTTTAGCCAGTGATTCATCTATTTGATAAGCAACAGGTTTAGTTTGTGGGTGTAACTTTTTGATGTAGATAGTCAGAGAGAAAATATGGAGAAGGATCCAGTATTCTTTTCTGAATCAATATCAGTCAAGCAGTATTTACTGTATTCTGAGTAACGGATTTTAAATTGTAGTTTCGCCCACACTGTTAAGTTTCATTCAAATGAAAATGATCTCTGTTGAAATTAAAATGACCAAAAACGCATATGACATAGTCATCTGCCTATACTGGGTATGTGCACAGCATGGACATCTTAACCAAAACTGTTGATTGTTGAAGAGGGGATAACAGGCCACAGGATTTATTGCAACATTGTAGCGACCTGTAAACTATTTGCCTTTTGCGCATATATGCAGGATTCAAACTGTACAAAACAAAATTTTGTTGCATACAGGTAAGTAACACGACAAGCGCCATGGAAAGCAGCTCTTCTTTGTCCACTATGTTGGAATATGTTTTACGTCCATAAAGGTCAACCATTCCCAAGCAAGATGTTATAATGGGCATGATCATATCAGGGAAGGGACACATAACAAGCACAAACAAATCAAAGCACGATTAGAGTCTGTGTTGTGCAAAACACACTGCAACACTGAGCCAGCCTTTTCAAAATTATATGTCTCTGGAGAGTGTTTTAAGTAGCCTTCATTTTTAGTGGTTGAAAAATGCCATGGTAATGTGGATGAAAAGGGAAAATGGAAACTAATGTCTACGTTTTTAAAACAAATTGTAGTAGTGTGGACAGAGCCTGAGTTCCAGTCTAAAGTCCTGATAAGCCAATGTACTAGAAGGAATCTCCAGACTAAACCAATGCAAAGTAAGTACATTACACTAAATGTAAACTAAACAAGAGACTGCCTCAAAATAACAAGGGTCAAAGAGTGAAGAAGACAGGAATGAACTGGAGGTGGGGTGGAGGGCGACTTGGTGTTCCCACTTTTCGGTATGTTTTTGCAGAATTCTTTGTGGGATGTTTACTTAATATTGAATTATCTCTGAGGAGGCTCCTATCATGAATCCTGTTAAGTTTCTGTTCGTAACCGTTTGCAACCATTTTTGAATATAATATTTTGTCCTTCATGCATTTGTTTATTTTTGTTGTTATGCCAACTATGCCATCTTGACGCCATTTTGTGTGAATTTTCAATGTTTGTGCTACCATTCTGTGTTCGTTTTTCATTGCTGTGGCGATATTATGTTTTGCAACTTTATGACTGAGTGAATATAATTTTGTTTACATGTTTGGCTTCCATTTTCTTTCATGTGATCCTCAGCCATTTTGTTGATGCTCGTTACCATAATATTGTTGATAGTAATGTGCAGTCATTGCCATCACATGATGCCAGAAAGTGACATGTCATTATGTCATCAAACAATGTGCCGCTCCAATGGGTCCAAAATTCTGAATGTCTTTATGCATTTGATTTAAAACAACTTTAGGGCTTAGAATCTTTGTGTTTGAGCTGTGGTGATCGTTGTTCATCTAAACTACATTAAAAAACATTTTTAACACTTCATTTCTTCAATAAGAAGAATCACTAACCTAGCAAGGGTTTGCTACCAAACTGAGCAAGGAAAAAGTTGAAATACGGGTGCTGCTTAGGGAAATGGGGTGAGAAAATCATTCAAAATCTTTAAATTTAAAACTTTTGGACAATTATGTGGCAATGCTAAACAAGGTGAATAATTTTATTAAGCAGGCTCCATTACAAGAACATACTTTTATCAACAATCACAGAAGAATGAAGAGAAAGCTGAGGTATGTATGACAAACATGTGACTTTCCTTCTGCCACAAAGTCTGAAAATATTCTTAGTGGTCTTGTCATGTGCATACTTGACAAACAACCAGCACAGAAATTAAAACTAATTACTCATCCGATGCTGTAAAAAGCCATAATACTGATGTGAATTTCTGCAAAGTCAAATGGTGGAGCAAAAGGTAAATAATGTATTAGGTTAGAAACGGAGTAATGCCAAGAAAGAAAGAGCAGGTTTGGGTACAAGGACATGCAGCTGCTTCCAGGGTGACAGTTAGGCAGTGGCTAGCTAGGTTGCTCAGCGGCTATAAAATGCTGAGTTGAAATCCTTGGTCAGTCACTGTCTATCTGTGGGGATGTCTTCAAGTAGTTGCGCATTACATTAAATTAGTGACATTAAACTGGTCCAGTGTAAATATGCCCTGCTTTGGTTTGTTTTCCTGGAAGGGCTGTCTGCTGGGAGAGCTCCATGTGACCTTGGAAAAGATAAGTGGGTTTAGTAAGTAGATGGACTATAAATATTGGTGCACATCTGCAGTGGCAGCAATATTATATTACAGCTCTTGGCAGCATGCGCCAGGGGCACTTGGCTGCAGTGTTTTGTATTCAGCTCTTTTTCAGTTTATTAATTATAACATGACTTGTCTTTTCTACAAGAAGAAGCAGAATTATCCTTCAGTGGGCAGACACAGATAATTATTAATTTAGGAGCAATAAGAAATGTTCCTCCATCTCAAGTCGGACAAAGTCAGAGAGGCGAGATTGCGTTGGTTTGAACATATGCAGAGGGGAGATGCTGGGTATATTGGGAAAAGGATGCTAAGGATGGAGCCGTCAGGCAAGACGAAAAGAGGAAGGCCTAAGAGAAGGTTTGTGGAGAAGAAGAAGAAGGAATGTTTCTCCATATACAGTATGATCCCACACTTACACATAGTGCTCTGTTGGCCATTGTTACTGATACAAGACATCTGAACAATTAAAGTCGTCCTGCAACTGCAGAGATGTTGTTAAAGCAACAATTTCAACAATGATATTCTTTGGTGGGGTCAGCAGAATTCCTTGCAGAAACCGTCTAGGTGGCCACTACTTGTGTATCTGATTTGCATTAAACAGTCTGGCTCTCCCAAGATCTCATCTTCTGTTCTGTAAGTTTTGCCTTGTATCACACTGATTGCCTAATATATCTTCAAAGACGTCTGTGTCTCTGCCAGCTGACTAGTTTAGATGATCTGCATATCTAGGGGGTTAGGGGAACAGTCGTCCTGGCACCTGTGCTTTTCTACATAATGACAGCTTCTTTTCTGTCATTAGTAGATGACTTTCTGTGTCCCAATAAGAAAAAATCCTTTGATTCTTAATAGACAAATTTACTAGAAGGCACAAGGAGAACCACAAATCATAAGAATCTATGAAATGCAGTCAGACTGCAAAGAGACAGTCATGAGTTACTGTTTTCACATCATGGCTAATGCGTCAGTAGTTACCCCAGAACTGCGCTATTTATATTTTTCTAGGTTTGAAGTTATTGTAATGTACTGCAAAAGGACCAAGGCCACATTACAAATAATCATAAAGCACTGTCCTTTATAATGTTAAACACTAGAGCCTTCTTGTGTCATTGAATGAAATAACAACTATATTCTATATTCAAAAATCACCGAAGATGTAACTCCCACCAGCCTCCCAATCTGTGCAGATGTCAAAGGTGGGAAGGTGCAATAGGAAAAGAGTTAACAACCACCAGTATAAATGGATGGTCCTGCTAGCAGATGCAAGGAAATTGTACCCTAGAGTTAAAGCATAACCCTAAGCCTAACCCTAATTTCTGCTCCTAGGTGGTCAAAAGTTCAACATCAAATCTAGACAAGTAATTCTCGATTATGTTTCAAATTTAGCAACATATCAGTGCAGTCTAAAAGTTAGAAACTCACTCCTTTATCATCATTTTTGCCTACTTTTCTAGTCTTCGCTCCTGTGGTAGAAATCGACATCTTAATTAAAGAAAGAAACTTATCCTCTACCAGGACAAATTTGATAAAAACCTCTTTAAGTCAGTAATCAGACAGGAGGAAGTCTGTTCTTTGCGTCCTCTATTGTGAATGCCGAAGAGGGACCACTCATCACAGCAGTTTCTTACAGCAGGGTCAAAATAATAAGGGTAGAGTTCTATTTTATAAACAACTGAATTTACATAACAGTTCTGACATTTACTGTGATTGTTTTGTTGGTTTACATATTAAAGTAAAAGTCTATTTTATTACACTCTTGTTCTTCTTATACCTTTAGGTTTAGCCATCAACCTTGAATATTTCTGTGTATGTGACAACTGTCCAATCTTGTTGTTTACGGGACATCTGCTGATCTCTTAATCATCCCCATGTACATTTTTATGACATCAACCTTTCTCTTGTACATCCTTGTTTTTTGTGTACTTAACCATTTCAGGGATAACTTCATGACATATCTAAAACAAATGCTTACTGTACATATTTCAATGTGCACTACAACCAAAATACTTAACTACTGTCACCTCTAAATTATTCTCTCATACTTCCACAATGGCTGGTACTGTATGTCAAGTTATCAGTTTACTGCTGAATGCCTTGTTTGTCTGTGACATTCAGTATTTAGAAACAGTGTTCTAACAGTAACTTTCAATAAGTGGGATCTAAGCCAAGTGTAAATCTATGTGCCTCATTAATTGAGCAGGAAGCAGGAGCAACACGGGCAGCCTTGTGGTTTGAAGCCCAAGAAATCATTAGCTTGACGCCACGCTGCCTGAAAGCACATTTAAGGACAATCTTAAAATTACAAATGATGCAGAATGGATTTCCAGTAGTGCTTTGAGCATTCCCTTTAAACTAATACCAGCAGTATACGTCAACGGTTATTATTCTTTTGAACAGGACACATGCATCTGCCTCATCAGTCCATTTCATCAATCTGTTTCTGAAGAACCATTTTGCAATACAGAGTCAGCTGAATATCTGAAATTCAAATAACTCTGCTAGACTTAATGCCATCTCACATTGCTTGACTATTCCAGTGATTTTCAGTCATAGTCTTCATTTACAAAATCTTAGCAAGTCAGAGGCAGTTGGCGGTGCACTCCCATGAAGCTGGTATGCGTAATTTTACATGCTCAGCGACGGACTCCAACTAGTCCACAACTTGCTCTGATCAAGACAAACAGGTTTGAATTTAATTTTAGTCACAGGAGTGCACTATGTACACAGGAGAGCTGACAAACTTTGAAAGCTTGCCCACACAATGCATAGAATGCAGTGATGAGGAATGGGGGAACGTGGGTATTTTGAACGTCACAAACAGAAGAGACGCTCGTCTGGCTGATGTCTCATATATTACGCACTAATACAGAATGAAAAAACAAAAGAGGTCTGAGATTGCAGGTGAAATCGCCATACTTGTTAACCCTTCATACAGCGCTGGCTCCATCAGGCAGCATGTTACTGGCTGTCAAAAAAGGAGGAGAACACGCCTGAGCTGAAAGGTCAACATACAGTCGCTAAACAAAGTGTACTAAAAAGTTGCAATTTTTCCCAGTTCTTTAGGTTATATGAATCACTCTTACCTTTCAAAGATAACATGCTTCACATCTGTTTAAAGTTCACCCCACATCGTTAATAGATAATGTGGCCTACTAGGCAAACTGAGTTTTCTACGACGGACCCTGAGCAGATCTCTTACTTTGCTTAAGGGAACCCACTGGAACCCATATACAGTAAATTTGTAAATCGGGACTTCATTGGTTTCAGTCTAAAATCTAGCATGCCCTTCTAGTACTGATCATTAATTACCTCCTGGGGAACTTGTGGTCCGTCACTGATATTAAGCTAAAACCAGATATTTTTCTACTACCTAATTCTCTGCATGAAATGTCCTGACACTGCACTCTATGTGGGAGAAACTGGACAAACACTCCGCCAGAGAATGAATTTACACAGGTTCCACATTAAACATGGCAACACAGATGTTCCTGTAGCGGCCCACTTCAACAGCCATGGACACTGTGAGAGGGACTTTAAAGTCAAAGTGCTTATGGGCAACTTCAAAACACAGCAAGAGAGAAAAGAATGGGAAGTTAAACTCATGCTAAAATTTAATACTTTACAACATGGATTGAATAGAGACAAGAGTTTTATGGCCAGATATGAGGATTGTTTACATCTCTCAGAATGACAGACAACCTGTCTACAGACCCACATTGTTTTGAAAAAACTCATTACAAACTTCAAAAGACTTTGTTGGACAGTTATCTTATCCAGAGATCTTGACCATACATTGTTCTTCTCACTCTTGTTAAATTAACCCTAGCCTGAATGAATCTATTAATTTGTCATTTAAAGATTTACCAATATTGTTTCTTGTCCTAGAGTGTGTAACATAGGGAACTCCAGTTTCTGTATTACATCTTGCCTGAAGAAGGGGCCTGAGTTGCCTTGAAAGCTTGCATATTGTAATCTTTTTAGTTAGCCAATAAAAGGTGTCATTTTGCTTGGCTTTTCTCTACATTCATAATGGCTAACACGGTACAACACACTAGTACTACTACATTTTTCTAAATACAAAGAAATAGTCAAGCTATCAAATTTTCCATTTTGATACATTGCTGATATGTACAAAAAAATGAAACAGAAAGGCACAACACAGGGGACAATATTGTATATGGGCTCAGACTAGGAAGCATATAATCACAAGGAGGCTCTGATTATATCGCATTGCAATTTAGTCATATTTAACAAGCCAATACACAAGAAAATATTCAAAAGACATCCCACTGGCACAAAATACAGAGCTAGCTATGATCACATCATTGCATTATTAAAGTGTAAACTAAAAACCTAAGAGAAGAAGCTGTAGTAGTGTAGCATTCGTTGTGTAAAAAAATGCAAACAAAGTCATCATGTTCAAGACTATAAATACATCAAAGACCAAAAAGAGGAAAGAGATTTTGTATTCTTTTTAGTATGAGCCCTCCACAATGTGAATGAAAAGGAATGATGTGAAATTTATGCAGTCCCAAGTCTAACTTTGCATATAATGAACCTGGGCAAGGACCTCATAAGTTTCTCCTGCTAAATTGTACTTTCACTTTTTTCACAATCTATTTCTTTACAGGTGTCATGCTTCAATTGGGAAGATAGGAGGTCCACAAACATTTTCTATAAACAATAATGGCTGCATGAACCAAGGAGTGATTCAGCATGTGATGAACCAAATTCTCGATTTTGTCTATGAGCAACGACTGAGACCAATATATGAAGATCATCTGGTACTACATCAAAAAAGTGAGTTCCAAATTGGGAATCCATCTAAGTACACAGCATAAGTAGTGCATCTTACAAATACAAAGTTAATCTGTATGTATTAATGACCTGGCCTGTAAAATGTATCTACAGTATGTATTTTCTGAATGTGTTTATTCCAGGATTTGCAAGATCGAGTCCTACTTGGAATGACAGTTCACCACAGGGCAAACTGAAACTTTAGCACATATCAGACCAATTCAGAGTCACAAGTTTACCAAACAAATACAAATTTAGGATGTAGGAAGAAGCCAGAGAAACTCAGTTTGATGTAGACAAACAATGCAGCCATGAAAAAACAGTGACTGGGCTACATTCCTGACACTATGCTGACTACTGTACCACCATACTGCTCTTTTTTGGCTTATGATGAGACTAAATAGTAGTTATCTGCAAACAATGCTATAGAAAGAAAGAAAGAAAGAAAGATGGATTTACAGGAGCAATAAGAATTTAGAGATGAGAGGAGGGATTGGTTGATTGATGAATGGAATGATGGACTGATTAATTGGTTTGCTCATAGATAGATAGATAGATAGATAGATAGATAGATAGATAGATAGATAGATAGATAGATAGATAGATAGATAGATAGATAGATAGATAGATAGATAGATGTTTCTATACTGAATTAGTGCTAGGGTGTTGTACCATGTTAGCCATTATGAGTGTGAAGTCAAGTTAAATGACACCTTTTATTAGCTAACTAAAAAGATTACAATATGCAAGCTTTCGAGGCAACTCAGGCCCCTTCTTCAGGCAAGATGACATTACATCTTACCTGAAGAAGGGGCCTGAGTTGCCTCGAAAGTTTGCATATTGTAATCTTTTCAATTATACTGAATTATAAAATGAGACAACAGGAAGATGAAAATGAGCTATCTACTAAAAAATGAATATTGGATTCTGATAGGTCTGGTATGACAGAACATCTAAAGTGGGTAGAGGGGTGAGAATGAGACATGAAGATTAAAATCTTGATTGTATCAGAACATCTCCCTGGTGGTCCATGATGGTATGAGCATGGCTTTATTTGCTAATCAATACTCTGGTGTTTCTACACATTCCATCCACAAAACACAGTCAGTCAGTTATTTTCTAACCTGCTTTGTCCAGAACAGGGTCGCAGGGGTTGACTACAGCCTATCCCATCAAGCATAAGACGTAAGGCAGGGAACAAACCTTGGACAGTGTGCCATAAAACAAAGCTAATTTGAATAAATTATGAATATAGAAGCAAGTTGTCAAAGATAAAAGCTCTACTACCTTGTATCTGATATTCTGTGCTGTGGATGGAGGGGGACTTCATGGCAGTCTATTGCACACTGAAACAGACGCAGGCAGCTGCATTTCTTTGTAACACAAAATAATTAGATAAACAATGGGAGAAACACAAACCATCAAATATAAAAAAAACACTGTCTCATTAGTCCTGCATACATGTATTCAAATTCAAAATCAAATTACTCTAGTGGGCTGACTTGATCACTTGCCTACCAGAAAAGAAAACAAAATGTTCTCTTTCCCATGACCCATCTCCTTTGATCATGACCTTTCTTCATCCTGCCATTTGAGTATTTGTCCCATCCTACCTCCCAACTCTAGAATAAATTAGTCTCTGGCCAGGAGGTAGCTTTGAAGCTCATTCTGAGGTAAACTGTGGGCAAGCTTCAAAAATTACTTTTATGGTCAGGGTTGCCCTCCATTAGCTCAAGGGAAATCAGAATAGATCTCTCCCTCCTGACAGCTCCCGATTTTCTTATACTTTTGAGCATTTAGGTTGGGCCTCACATACTGTCTGCTTTGTGACCGAAGCAGCACAATCCCATATACCATATTTCTTTCTGGGACCATTTTCCCTCTAGTGGCAAAGTGGTTTTACCACATCAGGCATTCAGTAAGTCTGTCAGTCATTATCCAACCCTCTATATCCTAACACAGGGTCTGCTGGAGCCAATCCCAGCCAACATAGGGGGCAATGCAGGAATAAATCCCAGGCAGGGCACCAGCCCACAGCAGGACACACACACCCACACACCAAGCACACACTAGGGACAATTTAGGATCGCCAGTCCATCTAACCTGCATGTCCTTTGACTGTGCGAGGAAACCGGAGCACCCGGAGGAAACCCACACAGACACGGGGAGAACATGCAAACTCCACACACGGAGGACCTGGGAAGCGAACCCAGGTCTCGTAACTGCAAGGCAGATCTTTAAATGAATTACAGATATCTTTAAATGAACACTTTGTATTTAAAGATATCTTAAAATGGTTTGCAGATATCTTTACATGATTTACAGATATCTTTAAATGAATGTTTGTATTTAAAGATATCTTTAAATGAATTACAGACATCTTTAAATGAACACTTTGTATTTAAAGATATCTTTACATGATTTACAGATATGTTTAAATGAATTACAGACATCTTTAAATCACTTCCTCTTTATTTAGAGATATCTTCAAATGAATTACAGATATCTTTAAATCACTTCCTCCTTATTTAAATATATGTTTACATCACTTCCTGCTCAACTAACAACATCTCTGGATCATATCTATTTTCTAGCAACCAGTAATCATGGCCGAAACATCAGGAGCACGTTCTGTTCTCAGGGATGTTAAAAATATTCTTAGAACCTTTCAGTGAAATGCCGAAGAAGGCTCTTTGGAAATTAACAATTCTAATTTGAGGTTGCTTCAAATGACAAAAACACAGTTTGACAGAATTTCAGTACAAATACCAGAGTACATTCGTATAGAGATATCACATTCTTTGGAGGATTTGTTGAGTTTCTTTGAAAATATGGAAGATTCTGAGAGAATTCAGTCAAGAAGTAGTATTTTTACAACTCAACGCAGATGAGAAGGTATATTATCTTAAAATAAATGAATGGAATGTGTATATTACATAAGTCCTATATACAGAGGAACAAAAGCTAATTTAATATTTTGTTCTAAATATCCCTCTTGAGAAAAGGAAATAAAACAATGCAAATTCAGGATATTTAGCTATTCTTAATTTCTAGTCAAGGACAATGTTGCTCAAGAGGTGGTGAAGGAAGTGGAAATAATTTTGATTCAAAGGAAAATGCAAGGCACCAAAAGATTTTATATGTGTAAATAGCTTAGGTTTGAATTACTAATTACCTAAGGTAATCGCCTACTTCATCTTTAAAAACATTTAAAATCACTATTTGGGATGTTACAGTCAGTCTACCTCACTCTTCCTTATATGTTTTTATATTTAATATCAAAATTACATGTAAGCTTTTAGTAATACGTACTGTACATCCATTTCACATTAAACTTTAAATATGTCAGTTACAATTTGTGAGTTTAAACAGTCAAAACTAGACCACAAAATGGAGGTATTTTATCTTCTATGTTCATTTTAAAAAGAGATGAATATTATACTACCTATGGTTGTGAGGTTTATGCATTGCTACAATAGTGAGTTTAGCAGAGAGAGGGTTACGTTCATTGAATATAGCAGCCCTTTTATCTTATACACCTTCACCAAACACAATTGTTAATGTACTCATACAACATGAAGTTGTAAAGGACAAACGTCCCTCACTCGGACCACGCTAAAGGAACTACTTGAGTGATTTTTGAAAATGAGCTTACAATGCTTCATTGTTTCATGAGTTACTTATGATATAATGAATGGCCATAATGCTGTACAGTTTAAAGTGAACTAATCCGTCTAAGAATAAGTTAATTCCTTTATATTCTATGCTAGGAACAGTCACCATTTGGTTAAATGCATGTAATGTGCAGTATGATTGAATTACTTATAATTACTTACAAATATGCAACTTGGTAAATTATATATTTGCTGTAGGCAATACATTCTTTCTATTATCTTACTACTTACTATTCTTTCAGCAATCATGCTGTTTTGCTTTGTAATGTACAGTATGGTGTTCCAAGCTATCCAACTATGTACAACTGCAATAATGTATGTAGTTTTTTCTATTTTTTCTTATAATACTGTTAGTGTAAAATAATACATAGAATACATACTTATTCAAACAATATAACACACAGGTGGCCATGGTTTACCAAAGATATTGATTACTAGAGAATAACTTCAAATTTACATTTTACGAAGATATACTGGACAGAAGATTACTGACCACTTAGGTTGTTCTGTGTCTTATATCTACAAGAGACTTAAAAAGGAAGGACTGTCCCCACGCAGTAAATTCACTGGCATTACTGACACTGAGCTTGATAATGAAGTAAAACTGCTCCATTCTCAATATCCAAATTCTGGGACAGAGGTAAGTTTTCTTTAGCTTCTAGATAGCGGAATTATTTTTATTTGCATATTTTATATGTAGTAACAATGTGGAGTCTACAAGTTTTCCCCATGTTTGTTTTGTCTCTGCAGACATAGTTTTTTCTCACAATGCAAAGGCCAAGAATATTACATTTATCTTATTTGGAACATTATGGGTAAACGTGTTTAGCTCTACTCTTTCTTAGGCTTGGGTTCAGTTTCTCTTCCTTTCTTTAATCTACAATAGTTCTGCCCCAGTGACCTCTACTTCTCTGCAATCACTTATTAAGTTTGCTTGATGTGGTATTTTTATGCAGAACTTTAAAAAGTTAGAAGAAGCCTTTCATTAATTAATCCTGTGGTTATACACACACACACACCAACATATTAGAGTACTTTAGCTTACTAAAACATTCCTGCTGTATGAATTCCTAACAGATGATCAGTGGATATCTTAGAGCAAAGGGATTAATTGTACAAAGAAAAAGAATACGCAGCTCTTTAATGAGAATTGACCCTATGAGTGCTGCAGGAAGAAGGGCCCAGGTAATCCAAAGAAGATCATACCGAGTGGTATCCCCAAACAGCCTCTGGCATATGGACAGCCACATGAAGTTGATACGGTAATTCATTCTTGTACATTTTTGTCCTGCTGTATAGTATATTAGGTAGGTCTTATTCTTTTAGTTACCTGCATTATTTATTACTGAATTTGATCTGAGCAAGGTAAGCCAGTTTATTGTAATTGTAAAAGTAATAGAATGTCAATCAACATAATGATCATTATTTTCTGATCAAAAAATATTTAGGATATATAATTTATGTTCTGGTTTCCTTTAAATTTTTTTTTTTTTTTGTAGATGGGGATTTACTGTTCATGGATGCATTGATGGATTCTCGCATCTTATTCCATATTTAAATTGTGCATTGGATAACAAATCTTTCACAGTTTTAGAAGTTTTTTGCAAGGCTGTTGTGAAGTATGGCTTACCATCTCGAGTAAGATCAGATCATGGAGGAGAAAATACTCAAGTAACACTGCTCATGAATATCCTGAGAGGACTGCAGCGTGGTAGCCATATTACTGGACAATCAATACATAACCAAAGAATTGAAAGGCTTTGGAAAGATGTATTCTCACAGGTCATTGAACCATTTTACAAGGAGTTCTACGAAATGGAGGATCTTCTTATTCTGAATCCAGACAATAATGTATACATAGCATGTCTTCGTTTAGTGTACCTTAATGAAATCAACAAACGACTTGAACTATTTAGAAATGGTTGGAATATGCACAGAATTAGAACAGAAGGAAACCGAACACCAGAACAAATTTGGTCAGATGGGCTTCTCATCACAAATTCTGCTCCATCAGATGCTACTATTGAACAGCTTTTATTAGAAAACTTACAAAGAATTGGGGGGCCAGCTTTAATTTCGTCTGATGTTATTGAGGAAGAAGAGTCATCCAACACATAAAATTTAACTAATCAGCAGATGGAAATGCTTTCTGCTGAGTTTCAGCATGGAGAAGGATCACAAGATAACTATTCTCGATGTGTCCGTTGTGTTGTTGAGCTGTTACAATCTAATGCAGACAGCACTACATCATCATCTTAACACCATATTGGAAAAAGATTAAGAGAGTTGTCAAACACGATTTCATTTTCAGTTTTAGTTTTAATGGAAGAACCCTAAAGAAATAATTTCAAGTTACATTTTTTTTTATAATTTTCTATGTTTTGTATTGTGCTGCCAGTAAATAGGTTTACAATTATGCTTAGTAAATAGTCTCTTTCTTTGACTGCATCTTTAATAAATGTATGTCTTATATTTCCTGATGCTGTAAAATACTGCCTTAAAATACACATGCACAAGCAGACATAAAAAAAATCAACTTTACTTCCAGTTTCTAAATTGCAAAAGAATTGAGAAAACGTCTGATGTTTAGGTACAGTGGACAGTAGGGCAGAATGGAGTGTCAGAGTCACAGAAAAGATAAAATCAAGGAAAGGTAAATGTTAAAAATAAAAAACCCATTCAGCAAACACTTTAAATACACAAAAGAAATTTGAGTTAAAACAGTAGATAATATAACAGAAGGGATTGGAAAATTGAAACTATGAACCGTGCAAAAGAAAATGTTAGTTTAGATTAGTTATTAGACATATTAAATACTAGACAGAGACCAAAAAAAATAATTTGACCATAATAAATTTAACATTAACCTACTAAAATGCCAGAAAACAAATTGTCCATTCAAAGTATATGTTTTAACATCTAATGGTAAATAGTAAAAAAGAAAGATATCCAATAGCACTCACTGCACCACAGTAGAAGAGCCAAGAACTAAAGGTGATCCACAGGTTGCCAGGGTATCAGCAGGTATGACAAATTGTTCCTGATAGCCAGCAGCTTGGCCAACAGTGTCCAGGCCCGCTCCTAAAACAGAACTGGTCTTATTGATTAACTTATCCAGTCTGTTGACAACTGTTGTTTTAAAAGAGCACACTTGGTACCTTAAATACATGCAACATATGCAGATATATTCTATTCATGCCAAATGACCTCCGCAACTCTTGGAAACACAGTTAGCCAATTTTGTATATTGTTTCAGTGATTGCAGCCCAATACAGATTTTGTCCAGTTACATCCTTGGGTATTAATACACCTACTTCTTGGATTAAGGAATTGGTCAGTTCTAGTGGTATACCATCATCTCTTCTGTTTTGCTAACATTAAGCTGCATATGCTTCCTCATTCCTCACTAAAAGAAGTCATCCACCAGGCCTCTCTGTACAGCCCACATTGGCATACCCGCACAAGAATCTCAGCAGTTAGTCTCAGAATATTACAATAGGGTAAGTAGAAAGCAATCTGGGAGTTCTTCAGATAGTCCCTGTGTCACTTACCAAACATTTAACCTTGCACACTATTGTGTAGCCTCAAATAGTGGTCCATTTATTGTCAGAAACCCAAGACACACAGCAACCACACATTTTCACTGATATTAGCTTATATTACAGTAGTGTTGTTAAAGGCACCACATAGGTCAAAAACATGTGCCTCATGTCTGAATGCCCGATCCAAATAAATGAAGGACCTGTATAACAGATTGATGTTGCCTGCATAAATGTGCATCTAACAGGTAAAGTGCTTTGGCTGAGGTGCTGTTTTCACCACACGTCTGTGGTTGATAACTTCAAGTGTTTATGTAGTTTTCATGATGTGAAATGTTAAGGATGCATGTCTGTAGTCTTATAGTTTAATATGTTCCATTTTGAACTGCACAATAAAACTCAGGTAATGAAAGTAAATTATGACAATAAATTCAATGTAACTGAGAGGTGATGTGGATAGAAGCTTACAGTATAGAGCTCCTCCGGGATACCTGAAAGGTGTCCTAACAGTAGACTAGGATGCCTAGCTTTCTCATCAGAAACAAGAATGAAACCATGGAAAGAATGCCTGAAAAGGCAAAAAACATTTCTATAAGTAACATATGCGGCCATTCTAACCCTTTTACCTAAGGAGACAGACAAGGCCCTTCCTTGCACACCCTAGAGTTTAAGGATCCAAAAACCCACCAAAGACTTTTCCAGTCTGCTGCACCTGCAGCTAATGCAGGTTGTCTGAGACACCATGACAGGATTTAAAACCACTTTACAACAAGAGTGCGAGTCTGGAAGAAGGTTGGTGTTGAAGGTTGAAACTGCAGGAGGGAGAGATTACAGAAGGGAAGAGGGGGTACATTGTTTGGGTGCTGAGGGTGAACTACTCCACAGTTATGCAGGGGATCCAAGCTTGCATAGGCAATGCATTTAAATTTGTTATTTGATTGTACCACCAGAAGAAATGAGAACAACATAGAAACCACACTTGAATTGGATGTCTGTCTTTTACAGGCTGGGCCCACTCACACTCACACACTCACCCAAGGCCAGCTCAGAGTTACCAATCAATATGATGTGGTGCTATCAAGCAGCAGTACGAACTATAATTCACCAGCAGACATGAAGAAAACAAATATTTTTTCCAAAAAATTACTCAGTATAATGTTGCGCATTGTTGTCAGATACCAATTTATTTGGATTTAAAACATTATTATTAAGCACTTTACCAAAAATATTAATTGTATCATACATAACACTTCACATTATTTCTGTAAAAATTACATATCACTTCCAGTTTGAAACAGATACAGTATGTTTGAGGGTAATACAAACAGCAAAAACTATACATATTTGACTTTCAACTTTATGAAACAACATTGTAATAATGACAATTGTAGTTAAACAACACAATGTTGTTTCTGAAATATGTAATTTTAGCAATGTGTGTAACAAATAAACATGAAAAACTGGAAATTTTTATTTCAGATTATTACAATAATCTGCCTGTGATTTTCAAAACCCTTTAATCTTTCTGAAATCTAAGTAGCCTAGGTTCTTGTCTATAAGCCGGACTCGTGTATAAGCCGGAGACCAAAAATCATACGAATTTTTAAAATAAAATCGTATCATAGATAAGCCGGACTCATGGATAAGCCGAACGTACTATAACCTATAACTAATAGAAGGGAGGGAGGTCAGTGGTCTCACTCGCACCCATTTAATTTCTTTAAGGGGGAGAGAGTGTGAGATATTGGCGTCTCTCTCACTCCCCGCATGGCGCGGTTGGAGCGGCCGGAGCGCGTTCTTTCTGCTCTGGGCGTCGCCGAGTCAACACGCGCGCATAGCGGTCATTTAAATTGTGATATTATATGTAAGCATATTTAAATATATATTGCGGATTTTTTGCTGGTTCGCGGATTTCTGCGGACAATGGATCTTTTAATTTCTGGTACATGCTTCCTCAGTTGGTTTGCCCAGTTGATTTCATACAAGGGACGCTATTGGCAGATGGCTGAGAAGCTAGACTGCTTACTTTTCTCTCTCTCTTGCGCTGACTATCTGTGATCCTGACGTATGGGGATTGAGCAGGGGGGCTGTTCGCACACCTAGACGATACGGACGCTCGTCTAAAAATGCTGAAAGATTATCTTCACGTTGCTATCTTTTGTGCAGCTGCTTCCTGAAACGACATGCTGCACAGTGCTTCGCATACTTAAAAGCTCGAAGGGCACGTATTGATTTTTGACTGAAAAACAAACTCTGTGTCTCTCTCTCTCTCTCCCTGCTCCTGACGGAGGGGGTGTGAGCTGCCGCCTTCAACAGCTTTGTGCCGCGGTGCTTCGCATACTTAAAAGCCAAACAGCACCATTGATTTGTTTGCTAGAGATTGTTTTCTCTATCTATGTGACATTCTGTGCTCCTGACACGCACTCCTTTGAAGAGGAAGATATGTTTGCATTCTTTTAATTGTGAGACAGAACTGTCATCTCTGTCTTGTCATGGAGCACAGTTTAAACTTTTGAAAAAGAGACAAATGTTTGTTTGCAGTGTTTGAATAACGTTCCTGTCTCTCTACAACCTCCTGTGTTTCTGTGCAAATCTGTGACCCAAGCATGACAATATAAAAATAACCATATAAACATATGGTTTCTACTTCGCGGATTTTCTTATTTCGCAGGTGGCTCTGGAACGCAACCCCTGCGATGGAGGAGGGATTACTGTATAAGCCGGATTTATGTATAAGCCGATATTCTATTTTTTCATTTTCACAACTTTTTTCCTTAGATAAGCCGCGGCTTATAGACAAGAACTTAGGGTATATATTATGTATGTTTCTTTCAACACTGCAGTTTGCTGAAACAGGCACCTGGAACTCAGTTACTATATTTAATAAAAAAAAAAAAAAATTACAACATTGTCATTGTAAATGCTTCTTCCGAATGCAAAGCAGACCTCATTTCCCATCTAAATTCCTGCACAGATGTGTAAGTTACAGGAATTTCTATTATATTGCTGCATGTATGTGCAATAGGTCTACACTGTGTGCCACTTAGTCTATTGAAAGATACCTTAATCCCATCATATGGCAACAGTGGGAAACCAGTTACAAACTGAAGAAATGTACACATGTCATCTAGGTCCAGTGACTTGATAAAGTCATGTAGGTAATAATAGACTACATCTTCTTCAGGTCTTAAGTCAGGTTCGCATGTAGTAAGTAAGGCAGTGTAAAACACGATCTACAGTTGGCATCTCCTTCCAGTACAAATAAGAAATGAGGTCTGTGTCTAGCTGTGACCAAAATATTGCTATGTGTACTTCTGGTATTGATTGCTGAATGAATGTATTTAAATACATTGGGTTAATAATAAGTTCATTTTGTGCAACTAAAAGCAGCTGACTTTTAAAATTAGATGTAGAAGGAAGAGTATACATGCCATGAACTGAAAACAAATGAAGCAGGTCCTGTTTTTCAGGTGCACTGACTGCAGTAAAATCTTTCAAAGCTTTCCACAGTAGGCTACGCTCTGCTGTTGTTATGTGCAACAAAAAATCATCTAACAGTATTCCACTGTCTATAGTGGAGGTATTAAACACAATGGAAAGCAGGGTTGACCTGCAGAACCTAGATGGCATGCAATGGATGAGCTGACACATATGTGACAGTACTTTGCCAACAACAGAGAATATGCCAGGAGCTTCAGAGAACTGGTTTATAGGAAGACAAGGAACAAGGGCATCTTCCCCTTTAAACCATTCAATAAAAGCCTTATTCCAAAAGGAAGAGAAAAGGTCCTTTGTTAAGCCTCCAAAGTCATCACCCTCCTCATCCCTAAACTTTACATGTAAACGTTTGTTCAGAATGTCAGTTTTACTATAGATTGCTTGAACATCCTCTAAGATTTTTTCTCTTCTTATGCTGATACAAATTTCATCTTCAACAAGCAATTCCAATTCAGAAAAACCTTCAACACATTAAAAACAATGTGAAAAGTGCATCTCAAAAAAATCTGTTTATTTTTTACCTCATATCTTCTATTATTTGAAGACTGGCTAGAAAAAGTTCTGAGTTGCATAACAATGTAACGGTATCATCAGATCAGTAGGAAGTGGTAAGATGACAGAACATGGCATAGCATAGATATCTTTCAAGGTTTGTAATTAGAACTTTGAAACCTACTCAAAAAGTATTCTTAGAGGTCATTTGTTGAGACTGAACTGAAGCCAAAATAATATATTTAGTAATATGCTGAAATTGTTGTTACTTTACAATTATTATTACAGTGATCCCTCGCTATATCGCGCTTCGTCTTTCGCGGCTTCACTCCATCGCGGATTTTAAATGTAAGCATATGTGAATATATATCGCGGATTTTTCACTGCTTCGCGGATGTCTGCGGTCTACAGTACGTGTGCTTCCTCAGTTGATTTGCCCATTTGAATTCAAACAAGGGACACATTTGAATTGAAACAAGGGACGCTATTGGCGGATGGCTGAGAAGCTACCCAATCAGAGCACGCGGTTAAGTTCCTGTGTGCTGCTGATTGGCTCAGCGATGGAGTACTGCATTAACCAGGAAGTCTAATCTCACTCATTCAGCATTAACGTGCACAAGCGCCAACAGAAGATGCAAATGATTGCAGAAAAGGTAAAAGTTTTGGATATGTTGAAGGAAGGAAACAGCTACACCGCTGCAGGACACCATTACAGCATAAATGAGTCCACGATTCTTTTTACTTAAAAAGGAGGAAAAGCATATAAGATCTACGGCCGCAGTGTCTTTTAACCAGGGTGCAAAATGAGTTGCAAGTGGACGTTTTAAGGCAGTAGTCTGGATGGAATCTGCTTTAGGGATTTGGATTGAAGAGTGATGGAAGAAGAACAACGGCGGTGCTACACAGTCGCCTGAAGAGGCTCCTTTAGAAGAGCTGTAACACTATCCTTTGTTGTGCAGTAAAATTAAACTCATCGTTATCGGACAAGTCGTCGTGTCATTGTTGGTGAGTAACCATAATTAATTATTTACGTACAGTACTTATTACATGTACATAGTTTAGTGTCACTGTACACACATTTTACTGTATACAATTTTTCTTGCATTGTACGTATTTATTGATGGTGGCCTGTCTGTCGTAATGGCTGTAACATATGTGATATCGGAGACGCTCGATATCTTTAAAATAATATTTAGGTTTTACTGTATGTAAACTGTGTTTACATACATAATTTCAACGAATCTTACCTAATATCTAAGAGAATACAAAGGGTTTATGCTGTATAATTGTGCGTGAAATGTTTATAATAGTGTGGGAGAGTTTATAAGGGCTTAAAATATATAAAAATAACCATATAAACATATGGTTTCTACTTCGCGGATTTTCTTATTTCGCGGGTGGCTCTGGAACGCAACCCCCGCGATGGAGGAGGGATTACTGTATTAAAATTAGAAGTCAACTAAATTTTTTCATGAGGACAACAGATTCAGTTTACTCTAACAGAAAAATAGTATAAACTAAGGTCTCAGAATACATTTTTATTATTTGCTATACTACCTTTATCTTCTTTCGTTTATCTCTCAGGAGCTAAAAAAAAATTGTGAGTGAATGGTAATATTACCTCTTTAAGATCCAACTCCTTTTCCTCAGAATGTGACTGGTGTATTGGGATCTTACAAAAATAAAAAATGAATAAATAAACTGAAAATGCAGACCACACAAGAAGCACAGTATTAATTATTTTTTAATAACCACAGCTCGGATGGAAAACTAACCTCCAAACTGCACCCTACACCCCTCTCATAATTCTTTGTTTTAGTAAATTTACTACACAATGAGTTAAAAAAATGTATAACTCTCCTTAACAAAAAATTAATATGCTAAAAAAAATCACATCATTTAATAAATATAGTTTTTTTTTTCCTCTTTTATAAAAGACCATTTAGTTAATCCTGGTGCACTAGAAAACACTGCAGTAGACAAGAACAGAATGTGACAGAGAAAATATGAATTGTGATCCGTCCTGTTGGAGTCCCAGTATTTACATATGCAAAAGGAGAAGGTGGTGCTGTTGCCTCAGTAGTCAGAGATTACAACTGAAACTAAAAAGTAAACCCCAAACTTTACCTAAAGTAGAATGCTTTATTAATAAATCCTTGTACTTATAAACTTAAATAAAGATTAATAAGAGACTAAATACTGGAAACCATAGAGGTGTTAAAGCTGTACCAGAATTTATGAGCTTAAATATATGTACCTCTTGCTAGAACTTACAGTATTTTGCCTTTGGTTTCAGCATTGCAGCTCCTACCATAAAACAGAATCCTATGGTGTTATTAAAAGGATTTTTTTAAATTTATCCAGTTAAAGAATCTTGAAATTCCTCTCTATCTTTACATTAAGGTTTACATCGGAACACAATGTGAAAATGTACACATTCTTTCTATTTATACTCAAGTGATTTTCAAATTAAACTTGCTTTAGATTGTTTGTATTATGGAATTGTACCAAACAGGCACTATGTTTTTATCATATTCTTTTATATTTAAACAAAAATGTGAAAATGTTTGCATACCCCTGGTTGGTTTGTAACATCTGCTACTCTCTGAACTGACTCTTCTCTAACCTCAACATCTAAGACAGGAGTCTAAAAATAAATAGTGTCTATAACCCTAAAATACATTTTGCTTTACTAAATAAATTACATTTTAGAAAAAATTCAGTCTAGGTATAGTAAAAACACGTTTTAAGTAATTACAATATAACATTCACATTGTAATACATAAACCACACTTGTATTCTCTATCTAACAAACATACAAGAAACATCCTCTTATTAATCTTAGAATTTTAAATAATGAATCATGGTATTTCAGTATAGAGCAATGTATGCAACTTATGAGGTGGCCCTGACTAGCAGGTAGTTTCCAGGGGCTGGGCCAGCAGCAGGTCACAACCTTTGCTTCCTTTTGCAAATGACCCTCTCTAATGCTGTACAAGACATCTATACAGTATAGGTACAGATTGGGACCACTCCTACTGTCAAAGTACATTCAGCTAAAAACATCCACCATATTTCATTTTAGTGGTGCCTTTGCCTGGCAAACTCCTGCCAGCTGCTGGCATACTTTATCAACTTCTTAAAGAAGTACTGTGAAATACAGTATACCCTTACCTCATGTTGGGGATGATTGTCTTCTGTAGTCCGAGCTCAAAGCATCACGCACTTCTTCTAATTGGGTCTGACTTTCATTCTGCAAGTTGGTTTCAGGTCTGTCAGCAAAAGTAACCGAGGACATTCCTGCTTCTGTCAGCTGTATGACAATATAAAAATGATGCTAGCAGCTATATAATGCATGTACATGGTCGTGGATAAATAGGCACTATATGCAATTGATAGATAGATTAAGGGTGATATATATATAATAGATAGAGATACAGACAAGACAGAATTGAAAGGCACTATAACAGATAGATAGATACTTGCATCATTTTCTTTTAACAGACAACTTTAATGACATAAAGACATCAGGATCAAATATTACATTAGCTGTTGGTGACAGACCTGCAACTTTGTACTTTCAATGAAATAACTTAACTGCCTGTTGATTTCTTTTGCAACGTTACTGTGAAAATGAAACAAATAAAAAAATATTCACACTCATATTATCAATATTCATTTATAATACAAGTTTGCTTCCAAACCTGAACTGGTAGAGGTATATCTCGTCCAGGAACTACAAAAATCTTCCCTTTTCCAATTTCCATCCATCCATCCATTTTCCAACCCGCTGAATCCGAACACAGGGTCACGGGGGTCTGCTGGAGCCAATCCCAGCCAACACAGAGCACAAGGCAGGGAACCAATCCCGGGCAGGGTGCCAACCCACCGCAGGACACACACAAACACACCCACACACCAAGCACACATTAGGGCCAATTTAGAATCGCCAATCCACCTAACCTTTATGTCTTTGGACTGTGGGAAGAAACCGGAGCGCCCGGAGGAAACCCACGCAGACACGGGGAGAACATGCAAACTCCAAGCAGGGTGGACCCGGGAAGCGAACCCGGGTCTCCTAACTGCAAGGCAGCAGCGCTACCACTGTGCCACCGTGCCGCCCCCCTTTTCCAATTTTCAATTCTAAATCATTTATGGTTGTTGCAGCAAGTTTTTTAAGACATCTGCCCTTTTCTGCTTTTGCAAGGGTGAAGCCGGTCAAATGCAATGGTGCTTCAGGAAAGCTATCCTGTACAAACTTCTCAAATCGAGAAAAATTCAATTTCCTTTGAATTATTGATTTTGAGCCATATCTTTCAGTAGAACCAGGCTGTTCATGTTTAGGAACACCTGCAATATTTGAAATTGTTAACTACTGCCATTTCTTTGTAATATTACATTTTACAATGCTTTTGAGGTTTTATAGACTCTGTAATTTCAGATGTTGAAATCACTTCACTGCGGTGGGTTGGCACCCTGCCCGGGATTGGTTCCTGCCATGTGCCCTGTGTTGGCTGGGATTGGCTCCCGTGACCCTGTGTTCGGATTCAGCGGGTTGGAAAATGGATGGATGGAAATCACTTCATAATTAATAAAAATAATACTTTACCTGACAAAATCTAGACACCTATAAATTAAAATTACTAACCTAGACCATTTCTTGTCAACCTGGCCATTTCTAATGGTGGAGGAACAAAGTCTTCATTATGTTTTTGTAACAGAAACAAGTTAGATTTCCAAATATCGCCTCTAAGCCGTCCTTTATATTTTTCTGCCTATACAAATACAGTGGGAGGTTATGTTTCACGAATTAGTTTAAAACTAATACATCACATGTTTGTTAGTATGCGCTCATTACTGTATAATTAAAATACACAACCCCCGTGACCCTGTATTGGGATATAGCGGGTTGAGTAATGACTGACTGACAAACTTGCAAAGAAAAGTGGATATAAAGTTCCATCACGAATTAATCGTGATAAACGGGCAGTTTTTAATTATGTAGTGAATTATTCCGTATCACGATTTGGAAGTTATTTTGTCATCACCTCATCTTCTGTGAATCGTCTCTGCAGTTGAACGTCTTTGAAATAAGGCTCTTGTTTCGCGAACAAATGCGGCCGCTTCAGAATCTGCAGCCGAATTCCGCCCTTCCATGTCTGCTCCAAGTTCTTCTTCTGCTTGATGTACGAATGTCAGCGCCTGGGCTAACACTCGCTGGACTTCACCCCTCTCTCTTGACATGTGATCTGCAAAAGGAAAGCTAAACAGTACACACAAGCACAAATTTACCTAAATGTCGTCTACGTAGGAAAGCCGCATGATAAACATGTCGAAATTGCCTTTCATTTAAATAAGTAAATAACCAGCGCTGCGAGCAACTTATGCACAGCAAACATAAACATACGGCGCAAACAATCGCTCTCATATTTCATATTCTACACACATGGAAAAAAATCCTAACGCCATAAAAAGGTAAAATATCGAGGAGTCGGACTGGAAACGACCGTCTTTACTCGAACTAACAAACCCAAACGTGCGGCAGCTGCCATTGATATTTTGCGTGAAACGGTGCTATATATGATTAAAACTGTGAAAAATTACTATAAAATGAATATTGAGCATTACTTCTGGGGCGTGATTGTGAGACTGCACTATTCGCACGTTGGAAAACAGAAATACAGTACAAGTATATTTATAATTCTATAATAAATGAACGAAAAACGGAAGCCATTCACAGGAAGTGATGTGATTTTTGAATAATGAGTACAACTTTTAAATAAAGAGGAAGTGATTTAAAGATCTCTGTAATTCGTTTTAAATACGCAAGCGCTCATTTAAACATATCTGCAAATCATTTAAACATATCTTTAAATGCGCAAGTATTTATTTAAAGATATCTGTAAATCATTTAAAGATATCATGAAGTGTATTAAAGATATCTTAGTTCGAGATGCATTTCAAGATATCTGTAAATCATTTCAAGATATCTTTAAATCATTTACAGATATCTTTAAATGATTAAGAGATGTATCAAATGATTTAAAGATATCTTGAAATATTTAGAGATACAATCTTTAAAGATTTAGAGATATCTTTATAAATATTTTCAAGATATCTTTAAATGATTTAAAGATATCTCTGAATGATAATTTGGCTTGCCATATAGTAGTTAATTGTGTGTTGACCATTATGACTTATATTGAATCTAAATCTGTAACTGAGGTGCAAAGAAGATTTTGCGTTAAGTTTAATATGCCTCAGCAAGGAAGAATTCCTTCTCACCTCACTATTTTAAAGTCATTTTGTAAATGTCTATCAACTGGTAGTGTGGATGACATGTATTGTTAGACCAATGAGTACTGTAATAACTCCAGAAAATATAAAAAAAAATTGAGACAAGCAGTAGACATTTAGCATGATGTCAATTGATAGAGTTAAACAATTCAAACTGGACTGTTTCCTGAATTATTCAACAAGATTTATTCCATCACCTTTATAAAATACAAACAGTGCATACATTTTTCTGAAATAATTGATCTTTTTTTTTTGTTTTGTTTTAGTGAGTTATTTAAATTGTTAAATGTAAATGGGGTATGTTAAGCTACAGTATTTGCAAACTAGCTTAGAAAAACATAAAAAAATGTTATTTGAGGCAAGGTAAATAAGTTACTTCGATTAATTATTTTTTTCAATTCCTTAAGTGACGCCATGAGTCAAGTGATTAAATACCCTTTCATTCTGTCCTTTCAAAAATGATCACATCCTTACACTGCATGCCAAGAATTTCACTTTCTCAGCTTTGCTAAACCTTACACTAAGCATTTCCACTGGCCGTGACACACTTCAGGAGCGTCCTGTTCTTTTGAAAGGAAATAATTGTTTTATGTTCAAGCCCCAGTTGCTCCTGTGTAGTCAGCATGTTCTCCCAAGGTGCATGTGTGTTTCTTCCTGGTACTTCAGTTTCCTCCCACAATTCCATGACATGAAGGTTACTTGGACTGGTGATTCTAAATTGCTCCTAGTGTGTGCATTTGTGTGTTTGCCCTGTGATGGGCTAGCGTCCTTTCCAGGTGTTGTTCCTGCCTTGTACTCGATGCTTGCTGGGATAGGCTCCAGCTACCCTGCCACAAAGCTCTAGTACTACTAATGTGAGAAATATATTTGAAAGGAAACACAAGCACTTACTTTTTTATTATATGGCTATTGTTACTTATCTCATTATGACTCTGCTGTCATTGTGTTAGCAATCTCCTACGTTACGTATTTTCTAATTTGGGTCCTCTGATTATGTTTAAGAACCCCTATTCTAGAGGTGACTTTATCTTATCATATTCCAACTTGGTGGTGCCCATGTTCCTGGCAGCCTACTACCAGGTTTGCACTCCATCAAAGCAGTTAAATGATTAATGAAACTCTGCATTTGTGTCTAGAAAATAATATATCATGTTTTCTAGCCTGCATTCAAGTACATCCCTCACCAGGTCTTTTCATCAAAAAGCGTGCCTACATTGGTCTTCTAGTGTTTGGTGTTATGGGCTTTGGCTTAATCTCATTATTGTACCTTAAAATGAGTAAATGTAAGAGCTGTTTTTTAGCCTTTTCACATTTCCTTTCATTTATGTGGATGGTTAGATCATTTACTGAAATCATCAGCTTTTGAAGGCTTCCCTGAGAGTGATTCAGTAGTTCAAGTTCTTGTCTCATTCATTCATGAACATCACTGTAAAAGCATTCTTATCAAAGGTAGCTTCTACATCTTTTGTTCTAACTATTCCTGCCTATCTTTCATTTAACACTCCCATGTATACCCTTTGTTTTTTAAATATTTCACTTAAATCCCTTCATTTCAGTACACCCAAAGCTTTCTTATCCCTTTAAACTCAGTTCCATTAAAAAAAAAAACTACATAAAATCATTCATTTTCTCATTGCCATAATTAAAATACAGTATTTTGCCTTTCAAATGTTGTATTGCATACCCAGTACCACATTCAATTTCTTTCTTCCCTCAAAGATGACCAAATTGCAGCACCACAGTGACACCTGCACCCAATGGCTTTGTTAGATGTACTGATTCAATTGTGTACAATTTGAGGAACAGACTATTATTTACTAAATAAGAGGCATGTTTCAACTTTCAAATGACACCACATTCTACTTTCTATAGTTCAGAATGTTTCTTTTTTGTTAACTCGTTCTTGAATCTTGCAACTATAGATGTTGCAATATGGATACACAGTATAATTTCTTCGCCAATTGTATATGTTCTGCCCTTTAAAATGATACACAGGGCATGGGTCTTCAATAATGGATATGTATGCTATGGATACTTATTTGAAAACAGTAAAAGCAGAGAAAAAGAATTGCATTATTTGTACCACTTCAAAGCAGTAAAATTAGACATATTACTTGTCGATAATTCATGAAGTGTTTTTTCTGGGGGTTCCTTTACACCCAGTCTCCAATTGAAGGAGAGACAAAATACAAATAACAAGTGTGCACGTTTATACAGCTAGTGAGAAGTGATTTTAATCCAGTAAACCTTGCAAGTCATCATACAGTAGATCAGGTAAGCCGATATGTCATGTTAAACAAAATGAAGGTGTATATTTTAAGACAATCTTGATCAATTATCATGGTGCAGAGAATGGTGATGTTTTGTATTTTGGTCTGACATGCAAGTAAGTATTTCACTGTACTCTGTATGCAGTACATGACCACACTACTTCTAATACAGCTGCTACACCTAGAAATTCTAGTAGATGCACCCGTGGTGGAGATCAGCTCTGATCATAAATAGATACAATCTGGTGATGGGCTCATACACTGTAGAACGTCAAATTGCCTCAGGTTACAGGGTCATAAGCCATTTTAAGTGAATGACACTGGATTGTCAGACTCCCATGAGCCCTCTAATAAGTGTGCAAGCACAAAGAGTTTTGACCCAGTTTTTAACAACTAGTGAATTCAGCATCTGGTCCAAAGTAATCTTTCCAGCATCATGGCGTATGCAGGCTTTCACTGGGAGGTTAATCTTTCTCATTTTAGACACACACTCAGTTTTTTATGTTCTCTGGATATGACCTGTCAATTTTATTGACTTAACGGCAACATTTACGCTTTATAGCAAATGTAGGACTTATTTTCCACATGTGAACTGTACAATACACCCTGTTTCCTTTCTTTAACAGCTGATGTTAAAAACTTTCAAAAACAACACTTTAGGACTACCAGGCCATTACGCACTACTCCAGGTATGATGGCATCTGTTATTGCTAATGAAATTGGGCTAGAGCACTATATAGTTGAATTCTTCTCCAAGTATCCTCAGAAGACTGAGGAAAAAAATCTCTCTAAAGAATCTATTTGTACACTAAGAGATGTCAAATGTGAGATTCTACAGGGATCAGTAATTGGGCCGCTGCTCCTGAAACATAACACAACATAGCAATCTTCAATCTGCTTAATTAAAATTTCAAGGTTAATGGGACCCCTGAGCCTATTCTACCAGGTTTAGTGACCCCGGACAGAACTCTGTATAGACATGGGGAGAATGCACAAACTCCACACAGACTGAGGCTGGGCACACGATGACGTTACCACTGTTCCACCACTACTGTTTCTAAATTATAAATGTTATCTCAATAAACATATGGTATGTCAACTAAGTTGGCAAAGGTAATTAAGTTAGGAAGATTATCATATAGGGTGGCACATAGCATAGTTGTTAGCGCTGCTTCTTTACAGCTCCCAAGTCCTGGATTCAGGTTCTGAAAGAACCAAATTAACTTTGAACTTTACTTCCAGGCAGCACAGATGCTAAGAACCTTTCTTGGTGTTCATCTATACACATAACAAGGTAAACGCAATTAAACAACACAATATACAATACAAGGGTGGCACGGTGGCGCAGTGGTAGTGCTGCTGCCTTGCAGCTAGGAGACCTGGGTTCACTTCCTGGGTCCTCCCTGCGTGAAGTCTGCATGATCTCCCCGTGTCTGCGTGGGTTTCCTCCCACAGTCCAAAGACATGCAGGTTAGGTGGATTGGTGATCCTAAATTGTCCCTAGTGTGTGGGTATGTGTGTCCTGCAGTGGGTTGGCACCCTGCCCGGGATTGGCTCCAGCAGACCCCCGTGACCCTGTGTTCGGATTCAGCAGGTTGGAAAATGGATGGATGGATATATAATACATGACACCATAACACCACTATATACACTAGTAGTAAAAACAGAGACAGCATAAAATACAAATA
Organism: Erpetoichthys calabaricus; assembly: GCF_900747795.2. NCBI lineage: Eukaryota > Metazoa > Chordata > Cladistia > Polypteriformes > Polypteridae > Erpetoichthys > Erpetoichthys calabaricus. Next base: position 107,789,880 of record NC_041395.2, on the reverse strand, counting down.
TATAAAACAATACAGTAATGCAGAATTGCACTCTTGCAAACTAATACCTGTATATCAATGAAGCCTTTATAAAATATGCACAAAATAAACAATTTAGAATGGAATCTATTTTTTGATATTGGAATTTCTTTACCATAAACAATTTCTGCGAGATATCAGAGTCGGTGAAAAACGCAGAAGAAAACATATGACCTGAATGATTCAAATCAACATCTATACAGCAAGCTTCAAATCAGATGGCTTGTTTGGCTTTTTAGCTGTTGTAACTGAGGTGTTCCTTTAAAGTACAAGGCATTGCTCCATTGTTTTCCTGTGCTGAGATACTTACAGGCAGTGGAAGGCTTTTGAAGGCAATTGACTTGACAGAGATGTTAAAAAGTGCTTCCAAATCCTCTCCTTTATAGAGTGCCATGGTGGCTGATCGTGCAAGAATCAGCAATAGTTGTATCAGCTGCAATTAGACAACTAATCATTTCTAATTGTTATTTGTCAGTGGAGCTACTTTTAGGTTGACTACAAGATCCCAAGCATCTATTTCATACCTTCTTACAAACATACTGTGGACGCTGAAGAGACGGGAGACAAAAACACCAATTTAAAATAAAAAGCAATTTCTTTATTCTTGGTGAAAGGAGGCAGGCAGCCCACCTGCCAGCTCAAGTTGCTACTGACAGGTCAGATCAGACAACCTGCCCAAAGCAGGAAGTTTATCTCTTTTTATAATGAGTCTTTATTCTTAAACAAAAAGAGGAAATATGCTCAGCTAGCTCCACTCTTATTGGTAACATTTACAGAAGCTAAAGACCACCAAATACTACCTCAAACATTTCGACAAGCATTAATCACCGTCTTTCCTAAACAAAATAAGGACTTGTTACAATGTGCATCATATAGACCAATTTCACTCCTGAATAATGATGTTAAGATACTCTCAAAAATCCTAGCTAGAAGGATGGAGAAAGTGCTGCCCTCGGTAATATCACAAGATCAAACTGGATTTATTAAAGGCCGACATCTATCTTCAAATCTCCGACGCTTGTTTAATGTTATATATTCACCAGCAAAATCAAACACCCCAGAGATATTACTATCATTAGACGCAGAAAAGGCATTTGACATGATCGAATGGAATTACCTTTTCACTGCATTGGAGAAATTTGGGTTTGGCCCGAATATTTGTGCTTGGATTAAACTACTGTATACCAGTCCAGAAGCTTCAGTTTGTATTAATAAAATTTGCTCAGACTACTTTAAACTAGAACGTGGTACCAGACAAGGATGTCCCTTGTCGCCACTGTTGTTTGCAATCGCTATTGAACCACTGGCGGTTCACTGCCGAAATTCTCATCAGATAAAGGGGATTGTCAGAGAAGGACTGGAACAGAAAATTTCTCTATATGCAGATGATATGGTCTTATATATATCGGACCCAGAAAACACTGTCCCTGCTGTTTTAACAGCACTAACAGAATTTCAAAAGATATCTGGTCTTAGAATTAATCTGAATAAAAGTATACTCTTTCCAGTGAACTCACAAGCATATAATATTAAATTAGACACCCTACCTTTTACCATAGCAGATCAGTTTAAATACCTAGGGGTAAATATCACAAGTAAACATAAAGCTCTTTATCAACAAAATTTTGGCGTCTGTATGGAAAAAATTAAGCAAGACTTGCATAGATGGTCAACCCTTCATCTCACTCTAGCCGGAAGAATTAACATTGTTAAGATGAATATCCTTCCTAAACTTCTCTTTTTATTTCAAAACATTTCAATATATATCAATAAATCGTTTTTTAAACAGTTAGATTCAATAATAACCTCATTCATTTGGAACTCAAAACACCCACGTATCCGAAGAGCGACCCTACAAAGACCTCAGGCAGAAGGTGGCATGGCTTTACCTAATTTTCAGTTTTATTACTGGGCAGCAAACATACAAGCCATAAAAACCTGGACACAAATAAATGCACATACACAGGCTTGGTCTGCAATAGAAGTAAAATCCTGTAGTACTTCTTTATATTCCCTGCTTTGCTCTCCAATAAATGAAAGTTATCGCAAATATACTAATAACCCAATTGTGCTTTACTCACTCAGAATATGGAACCAAATTAGGAAGCATTTTAAGATGGAAAATCTTTTATCAGTGGCACCTTTGCAAGGGAACCACCTCTTTCAACCTTCGCAAGTATATCCAGTTTTTAATACCTGGAAAAGTTTTGGGATTAAAATGCTCAGAGATCTTTATATAGACAACATATTTACATCTTTTGAACAATTACGTTCAAAATTTAACCTCCCAGCTACACATTTCTTTTACTATCTTCAAATTAGAAATTTTGTTAAACAGAAATTGCCCGATTTCCCCCACCTTGCACCCTCCACAATGCTGGAAAAAATACTGCTCAATTCCGAGGAAACAAACACTATTTCCGCAATATATAAAATCTTATTAGAGTCCCTACCTTTCAAAGATCCAAGAGGACATTGGGAAGAAGATCTCTTAATCAATATATCAGAAAAGGAGTGGAAGGTAGCAAAGCAGAGAATTCACTCGAGTTCTATATGCGCAAAGCATAGAATTATTCAACTAAAAATTATATATCGAGCTCATCTGTCTCGCTTAAAACTGTCCAAAATGTTTCCAGGCCAGGATCCGACCTGCGAGCGCTGCAACCAAGCTCCTGCCTCACTGGGTCACATGTTCTGGGCCTGCACCAAACTAACATCATTTTGGACAAAGATTTTTAAGTGCCTCTCAGACAGCCTTAGTATCACAATCCCTCCTAACCCACTAACAGCTGTGTTTGGTGTCCTTCCAGATGGACTTGAATTGGAGAAGGACAAACAAACGGTGATTGCATTCACTACACTCTTGGCACGCAGACTTATTTTGTTAAATTGGAAGAATCCTAATTCTCCTCTTATAAGTCAGTGGGAAACTGATGTTTTATATTATTTGAAATTGGAAAAAATCAAATTTTCAGTTAGAGGATCTGTACAAAACTTTTTCAAAACTTGGCAGGATTTAATCAATATTATTTTAGAATAAGAGAATTAACTATTATTGTATTTAACTCCCTTCTCCATCTCTTATTTATATAGATATTTACTTCTCCCCTTCTTTTGCCTAATGTTGCCTTATTAAAAAGCTTAAAGAAATTTTCCTTTAGCTAAGCTCTCCTTCTCAGGGATGGGGTTTGATTTGTTTTCAAATTTGTTGGGTTATAAATGGATCTGTTTGTATGGAATGATTACAATGAAAATTAATAAAATAAAAATATAAAAAAAAAAAAAAAAAAAAAAAGAGGAAATATGGCAGTTCATGGATTGGAACGTGCAGGAATGCACAGTGTTTCTAACAATTAAAAGAGTTATTACCACATTCACAGCCTTAAGCAATAGCCCTTGTCAGCATCAATACACACAAGACCAACTGCAGAGATCTCCCAGCTAACTGTCACAGGGTGTGTGCAACCTAAGCAGATTTAGACAATACTCACTTCCTCATTCTTTCTGCACCATCAAGGTTATAATACTTCAACTGCTATGTGGCAGTTACAATTTAAGAATCTTTTGATTCAAGCTTATAAAAGTATTAATGTTAGCTAATGCGCAGCACATTCTTATTATAGCTTACATTTCGCACATAGTGATCATCACACATAATAATTAATTATACAATATCAAAAGCTACCTTAAAAGTTAGTTTAGTACATTTGTCTTACAAAAATACACTCTTACAGCTTAGCGTCTGTATAGGTTACATTTATTCGATTGGCTTAACACATTCTTAATTAATACATAAGTGTCACACTTCTTATAGTTCTATTAGCATCATACTTTAATTATTTGGAAAGACTGAAGCACCTTAATTCTAAATATTCTTTCTCAATACATACATACTGTACATACACTTGTTAGTTGATCTGAGCTTTTAATTATACAATCTACTAATTCTTACAATTTTTTGTATTTGCTTTTACATTTGCATTAAACAAGCAAGTTAACTAAAATAAGCATAAAAATGTAGTGGCAACAACTGGTTGTAACAAGACTTAACAGCAACTGTGGCCCTCCAGGACTAAACTTGAGCCTAAACTTTAAGTTTTTTTTATTTTAATAAACAGTATATTTACAGTAAAGTGGCACTGATATTTTTCTTTGTGCTTTTTGTTTTAGGTTTGCATTTAAGAATCACCAAATTATACCAAAATATAGAACAGCATATGAATTGCTTGTTAAGGCTATGTCACATAATGCAATGTTTCCAGCAATTTTAAGTTGCAGCCTTCATTGTTGTAATTAGCGAGTCGTAGGCAGTCAACAGTGCACTACTCTGAAGGCAGTCACTTAATGTGACGCGCCCAAGTAGTCCATGAGTCCCCCCGACAAAACCTTTAGTCACAGTGGCAGGCTCTGTGTGATTGAGAGCTGATAACCAATGAATGCTCATCTGGAATTATAACAGATAGTATGCAGTGTTGAGGAATAAGGAACGAGGATGTTTTGAACCTTACACATAGAAGAGAGGCTCATCTTTCTGATGTCTCAAGTTTTACATAATAAAACAGAATGGAAAAAAAGAAAAAAAAAACAGGTCCAAGGCTTTGGCTGAACTTGCTGCAGCTTTAAACCCTTCGTGTAGCGCTGGCTCCGTCAGGCAGCACCCAACTGGCTGTCAAAAAAAAAAGTTGTCAGAGCTGTGCGGGAAGATCAGTGCTCATTTGGTAAATGTGATATGGGCTACAATTTTCAATTATGTAACTTGACAAGATGCAGTGACGAGATCAGCGACAGCTTATATACCCCACAACAAAATGCTTAAGTAATGAAAATATTGAAGCACTTGTACAGTGGAAGGGGGGTGTAACAGTTCTTAGGAGTTAGCAGCATTTTCCTGCAGGTATGTGGGATTTCTCCAGATTCAAAGATAAATCCAAACTAGGTTTAATGATAACCTTAAATTAGATCAATTAAAATGAAGGTGTCTGATATTAAGGCTGCGCATTTCTTGTTTATTGGCAGGAGATTTTACATGCTACTAAGAAACTCTTGATGGACCGCCACTGCAATAATCCAAAACTAATAAAATGCAATGCTTGTCGGGAATAAGAATAATTCATCAAGTTTGCTGGCAGCTAAATTTCTGTTCTTTTTAATGGAAGTGATTAGCCAAATGGTAGTGCTGCTGCTTTGCAGTAAGGAGACTGTGGAAGATTGCGGGTTCGCTTCCCGGTTCCTCCCTGTGTGGATAGCGCTTTCAGTACTGAGAAAAGCGTTACATAAATGTAATGAATTATTATTTTATTATTAAATGTGATCAGTGAGAGCAAAGGCCATAGAAATATGCCATTCAGAAAACAAAACCTTAAGACTAACTGGGTACATCTATTGGGCAAACTTACTTCATAAGGCAACACAGAATAAGGATAAAAAGACTGTTTTACTCTGGAAACTTAAAATTTTAACAAAACATAATTCTTTCACAAGGGTCCTTCCTATATTTGTTTAGGTATAGCACTGAAAACGAGCTACAGCAACCACCAACTCTAGGGAACACAGTGTCTGCTGTGACACCAAATTCATGGGTGCATTCCTGTAGCTTTGCGGGGCAGGGACAATAGCAAACACTAACAATGAATGATGCCATCAAGCACAAAATGAAAACATAAATAAAAATATTAAAAAAATCCAAAAATGTAAGAAGAAAGAATATTCTAAACACTATAAAAATAATGAAAAGAACTATAAATCATGACACTCAATATAAAATGGCACATGCTATATTTACAGATATGATATGATATCTGGATAGCCCAGTGAAACACCACCACTGAATGACCTGCAGATTGTGAGTGCGGGTCTACACTCATATTTTCTATCATTTACAGAGATGAAGCATCCTCTGTGTACTGCCAAGTAACACTATAGACCTTGGGCCAGTGTCTCACTATTGTTGCTTTTGTCAGCATCAAGTGACTCCGTGAAAAACCCGAACTACAAAGAGGACTATTTCATTTATGTTAGGTAGAATGCCCAAAGGGGACTGGGCGGTCTCGTGGCCTGGAACCCCTACAGATTTTATTTTTTTCTCCAGCCTTCTGGAGTTTTTTTTTGTTTTTTCTGTCCACCCTGGCCATCGGACCTTACTCCTTTCTATGTTAATTAATGTTGTCTTATTTTAATTTCTTATTTTGTCTTTTATTTTTCTTCTCTTCATTATGTAAAGCACTTTGAGCTACTTTTTGTATGAAAATGTGCTATATAAATAAATGTTGTTGTTGTTGCTGATGTCCCCATTGCTCTTTTTGCAGCCTACATTTCACCAGTTTTGTAGATTTCTAGGTCTGCTTGATCACACAAGTAGGCATTATGGGCAAAGATACTAGGAGTGTCAGCATAATCCAGGTCCTCAGAACACTTCTTACTTACTCTTTCCTTTTAAAAATACTTTACATTTACATCATTTAGCAGACGCTCTTATCCAGAGCGACTTACAACAGTGTTTGTTAGTTTTTTGTTTTTTTTTTCGCATACCCCTTGGGGTCAGAGCGCAGGGTCAGCCATTGTACAGCGCCCCCTGGAGCAATTACAGGTTAAGGGCCTTGCTCAAGGGCCCAGCAGAGTAGGATCTCTTTTGGCACTGACGGGGATTCGAACCGGCAACCTTCGGGATACCAGCACAGATCCTTAGCCTTATAAATTATCACAAAATGTTGTGACATTTAAAACATGTTGCTAAATTAATCTTTCTTTCACTTTTATATTTTACAGGAGACTCTTGAATGAGCACAAGTTAACAAGAGACATTTACGTTCTTTTTTTAACTTCTGAATAATTTTCTTTTACAATAAAAATATCTCTAGACATTGGTATTTAGTCATTTTTTGACTGACCCCAAGCCCAAATAGTGTTAATCAGGCCAGAAAATAATAAAAAAAAGTGCAGGGGTATTTGAAACCAACATAAATACTGGAAGAGATGGCCAGCAGCCCAACCTGGCTGGGATGCCTAAAAAGTGGAAGGCAGCCTCTTTAGAGCATTGCTTCCACCAGAAAGCTAGATTGCAGCGGTGCCCCAGATTCCCACAGAGCACTATGGGACTTGGAATTCTTTATCTCAGCCCTTTTGGGTACAGTGGGTGCCGCCAGGGAGTGCTGTAAAAATGGAGGAGCCATGTGGCATGGGGTTTTCACCTAACTCAAAAGTGCTTACAGACCACCTGGGCAGAAGAACAGAAGCACTTTCAGGTTGGACAGTATAAAAGGACTTGCCAGCCTCACAGCGATGAGCCAGAGTCAGGAGGTGAAGGACAATGCTTGTGAGGAGGAGAAGAGAAAGAGAGAGGAAGAAAAGAGACTGGGTGTCATATTGTTTGGTGCTTGTGTATTACTGTATACTGTACTGTGCTGTGAAGTGGGCAGCAACAGAAAATGCTTCCCCACTTAAGAATAATGCGTGTACTGTGCTGAACTTATGTCTCAGCCTGTCTGTGTCGGGGTTTGGGGAGTGGCACGGCCACTGGTGGTCCACAATACAAAAATGAAACAAACAACAAAACCTAAACCTTCCTGAAGTCTGCCTATACACAGATTACCATTACACCCTGGTAGGATGGCTGGTCTACTTTCACAGCTTGTTTCTTAGTTCAACCCTCCATCCTTCCTCCTTGTGACATCTCTTCTTCCTGCCAGGTGAACCCAAAAATCCTTCTGGTTCCAAGCTAACTTGCCTTACTGTTGGAAGCGGAACCACTTCCAAGGTCAAGAGTATATCATCATGCCCATATTATCTGTAGTATCCCCAGGTGTTTCTGCAGGTCTGATTTACAACTTCCTGGTAAAGGGCCAGGCCAACCACAGGTACCCCGTCTGCCTTAGAAAGTACCAGAAGGCCATGCATATGTGACTGAGTCTTCCTGCTGAAACTTGTCTACAAGGGGGACACTTAATAGTAAATTGCACTCAAGGAATAACTACCTCCTGGACTTTTAGTATTACACTGAAGCATAGTGCCCTTTCTTAGTGGAGGCACGTGTCACAGGCAGTGTTCTCATTCCCAGTACACTTACCTCTAGACTCCTGGCCTGCACTATTCCATTTATATTGCATTTCCAGTCCCTACTAGTCACCTGTTTACAGTTTCTATATATGGAGTGTGTGCTGGTGGATGTAATCATGTTTGTGTTTATTTGTCTCTGTGTGTTTTGTGTATGTGTTATCATCCATCCATCCATCCATTATCCAACCCGCTATATCCTAACTACAGGGGTCTGCTGGTGCCAATCCCAACCAACACAGGGCACAAGGCAGGAAACAAACCCCAGGCAGAGCGCCAGCCCACTGCAGGGCACGCACACACACACCCACACACCAAGCACACACTAGGGACAATTTAGAATCACCAATGAACCTAACCTGCATGCCTTTGGACTGTGGGAGGAAACCAGAGCATCCAGAGGAAACCCACGCAGACACTGGGAGAACATGCAAACTCCACACAGGGAGGACCCGGGAAGCGAACCCGGGTCTCCTTACTGCGAGGCAGCAGCACTAATGTGTTATCATATATATCTTATATATTTCATTATAAATTTATTTATACAATATTAGCCAAAGTACCCAACATTGCATAGATACTGTATATTTGTAAAATGGGTTATAGAAAGGAAGCAAAAGTTTGGGTCTTTTAAATGCTGACTCTGTTTTTATTGTTAGCTGTCCTATCTTTCACCCACACTACCTCTCTATGAATGTCTTTGCTCTTGTGAGTCAAGAATTTGTTCTTTTGGGGTCCGACTGGATTCCAGAATTGCGTTAAATTCTTGCTTTGTTGTAACCATAAACACATTATATCTGCTTTGTCCTCTTAGTTCAAGGTGGACTTATTGTAGTGCTTAAGTTATAAAATAAAGCTGAAAAAGCAAGAGTTAAACAACAACCTTTGATTCTCCTTTCTGTTGCGCTGCACTTCCACTCTTGATCAAACCTCACCCAACATTGCTCCCCTGGAAAAGTGTACGATACTCCTTTTTATATTTATACTTATATTTTATTGTATATTTTTATATTAAAGTAGATGGAAGCAGCACATGGTAAGTGATGTTAATCTCTGGTCATTTTGTCTGCTAGCCTTAGCTTGTTTGGATATTTCTCTTGCTTTGAGCCACCAGATGGCACTAGTGTGCAAACTGTAACAGATGAAAAAAAACACAATGGGACCTCCATGTTTATATTTTTCAATGGAATCCATCTGCAGGAGAGACAGTCTAAGGCACAGGTGTCGAACTTCGGTCCTCGAGGGCCGCAGTGGCTGCAGGTTTTCATTCTAACCATCTTCTTCATTAGTGAGCCTTTTTACTGCTAATTAACTTCTTTTGCTTTAGTTTTAATTAACTTGTCTCAGGCCCCTTAGTTGTCTCTTTTTCCTTAATTAGTAACCAAACAATAATGAGACAAACAAGCCACCATATGACCAGCTCACCTGTGCCCATCACACAATATCTGAAAATAAAGAAAGGTGAAGGTCTCAGTAAGGTTGGTTTCTAAAGTCACCAAAACATTTTGATGGTGTTCTTAGAAAAAACAGAAAAATCAACAGATTTGGAAATGTCTGCTGTGGCAGAATGAAAGCAGCAACAAGCCATTGAATTAAATAACGGGCTTAATTAACATCAAGAGTCAACTTCTCATTAAGAGACTGTTTGGAGTGAAACTGGTTGGAGTTTGAAATTCCAGTTTAGCTGGTCATCTGTTGGCTCGTTTCACATCTCATTTGTGTTTGGCTGCCATTTAATGAAGAAACAAATCAATTCAGATGACTAAATCCTTAAAAACAGGGCTATTGAAATGAAGGGAAAAGGAATTAATTAGCAGTGAAAACTGGGCACTGATTAGGAAAAGAGCTAGAACTAAAAACTGTAGCCACTGCGGCCCTCCAGGCCCGGAGTTCGACACCCCTGGTCTAAAGCCTTGGACAGATTCTGCAACCTGAGACATTGTGGGGCCCATAAGCTAAACCCCAGTCAGTGGCACCTCTTTGGACTCTGCCAACTTTCCAGGAACCACTCCCCTGTTTCACCGGTGTACTGACGCCTACATTATACGATCCTCATGTCGATTTAAATTCCTTTGATTTCTGCTCTCAAACAAGTGGATTTGGTAGGTTTGAGGCCTGTGTATTCAGCATTTATTAAACTTCTAAACTATTGAGGTCCCTCAGTTTTGCATCTGAAACATCTGTGGGACTGACCAGAGGCCCTCTAGTGTCCTGGAGGAATCATCCTGGCGATCTCACTGTCCGCCACTTCATGGCGCTCTTCTTGAATTTCCTTCCATATCTTGGCAAAGATATTAGTATGCTTGTAAATTTCTGGGCTCTCTTTTTCTCTCTTATCTTGTCCTCTGTTGAGCCCCTTTTAGTCCTCCAGCATTCCTGGGCAATTGGAAATCCCATATAATGCATTAAACCATAAAACTGTAAAGAAGTGGAGGTTTCTTTTAACCAAAATGCATTTGTGCAAAGCTCATAACAGATGTGCTTAAATTGTGTTTTTGTATAACGGCAGATAGATTAGGAGATCACTAATAACTAAAGAAGAGGTTTCCAGACTCAGGTCTCAACCAGTTAGTTTGTCATTTTAGTGACAGTGCACCATCACAGGATGCCATACAAAGTGCACAGAAAGAACATTCAAAGTAATATGATAGAAACATATAATGTCATACAAAAGGTTGAGTGACTAAGAAAATAATAAATGTCGGCATAACAGACAGAAAATACATGAGACAAAAACTATGAAACATGGATGTTCTAAACAAAATAATAAATTAGCTCTTGTGATAAAAATATGCTATTATTTAACTGCATGCATTAATGTTATTCCTCTTCTATTTCTTTCCAGTACAGGTTTTGTGGGAGTCAGAGACTATCTCAGCATTGCTGAGAGCGCGGCAGGAACCCAACACAGAAGGGGTGCCACTCACATACCTCACACACTTGTTCACATCAGGCAAATTTTCTCTTTTCAATTAATCTAATCCAGACATCTTTCCAGTTCCAATATAAAGGGAAATTATATTGACAAAAAAAGATGAAGTTTAGAAGTGAACATTACATTTTCCATCCATCTTCATTCAGTTCATTCAGCTTAAAACCTTCACATCCCAACCCACTGCTGTTACTTCAGGTGTGTCCCAGGGCTCTGTCCTGGGGCCTCTTCTTTTTATTACTTACCTTCTTCCCCTTAGCAATATTTTTCATAAATATAACATTAATTTTCACTGTTATGCTGATGACACCCAGCTCTACCTTGCTAGTAAACCCACCTTTTCCTTTCCACCATCTTCACTTGTCGACTGCATTGCTGAAATTAAATCCTGGTTTTCTTCGAATTTTCTTAAATTAAACAGTGACAGAACTGAGGTTCTCTTTATTGGCTCAAAATCATCATTATCCAAAGCCAATAATCTTTCTCTTGTTATTGATAACTCCGTTGTTTCCCCTTCACCTCAGGTCAAGAGTCTGGGTGTTCTGGGTCTCGACAGTACTCTATCTTTCCAATCTCATATTAATAACATCACCCAGTCTGCTTACTTCCACCTACGTAATATTAATCGCATCCGCCCCTCCCTAACTCCTCATACCACTGACATTCTTGTTCACAGTCTTGTTAGAGGGGGCTGGGTGGTCTCATGGTCTGGAACCCCTATAGATTTATTTTTTTCTCTCCAGCCGTCTGGAGTTTTTTTTTGTTTTTTCTGTCCCCCCTGGCCATCGGACCTTACTGTTACTCTATGTTAATTAATGTTGTCTTATTTTAATTCTTACCTTGTCTTTTATTTTTCTTTTCTTCATCATGTAAAGCACTTTGACATACATTATTTGTATGAAAATGTGCTATATAAATAAATATTGTTGTTGTTACTTCTTGTCTCGACTATTGCAATTCACTCCTTTTTGGTCTCTCTAAGAATCTCTCCATAAGCTTCAGCTAGTCCAGAATTCTGCTGCTCGTATCATTACTTGAACCCCATATTACTCCAGTCTTGCAGCAGCTTCATTGGCTCCCGATTAAGTCTTGAATTGTTTTAAAAATTTTGCTATTAACATTTAAGGCCATTCATAACCTTGCCCCTCCATATCTGTCCAACCTTCTCCATGTTGCCATTCCCTCCCGTAACCTTAGATCCTCTTCCTCCATCCATCTGACTGTCCCTCTCGCTCGTCTAACCATCATGGGGAGCACAGCATTCAGCCATTCTGCTCCCAAGCTCTGGAATTCATTACCTACCGAGCTTAGAAATATCAAATCATTTTCATCCTTCAAATGTAAACTTAAAACGCATCTGTTTAAAATGGCTTTTTCTTTATGATTACAGTGGCTTTGTTTGGTTTTATTTTTATATTTTCTGATGTTTTAAGTTGTTTATAATGTGTCTTTTATTTATTTATTTATTGTTTGTTCGGTGTCCTTGAGTTCTCAGAAAGGTGCCTTGTATAAATAAAATGTATTAGTATTATTATCTTCTCACTTACTTATGTAACTCGGAGTAGCAGGGAGCCAGCAGGCAAGAACCAGCTGTGAATGGGATGCCAGTCCATTGCAGGACACACTCGAATACACATATATACTCGGTCACAATATACAGATGGACAGGTGTCAATTAACCTAACACACATTTATCTGAGTGAACCTAATAACAAAATGTTGTACAAATGATTTAAACAGGATCATAAAATAACCTGTGCCTTACTGAAGGGATTCACAGCAGCCCAATTTAGCAACATACTTAATGCCATCACTTGCTATTTGTTTCTCTACACATACAGTATAACAGATACAGTTTTGTCAGTCATCATGCTTTGTTAGTGCTGCTTGGATTTACTGCAGATTTGAATTTAGCCGTGTGTGTGAGTGTGAGAGTGTGAGGGTCCTGCAATGGACTCATGTCCTGACTAAAGCCATTTCCTCTTTGAGTGCAGTGCTGCCAGGACAGACTCTGGACCCCTCTGTAATGTTAAATTGGATTAACTGGGTTTGAGAATCTTACAAAAAGCTTCTGTGCTTATTCATTTTTCTGTGGCATCAGTTTTCATAATTGAATCTCTTCACATAAATCAAATAATAACAAAATTGTCTTAGCTATTGCAGATCACATATTTTACATATTGCTAACCTAATTCTGCCACGCTTCATTCAGATCACTATTTGATATGTGTCATTTCTCTTTGCTAAAACTTTCTAAGAAGGTGTTCATTTTAGTGCTTGCTTGCCTTTTTCTTTATCCATCCATCCATTTTCCAACCCGCTGAATCCAAACACAGTGTCACGGGGGTCTGCTGGAGCCAATCCCAGCCAACACAGGGCACAAGGCAGGAACCAATCCTGGGCAGGGTGCCAACCCACCACAGGACACACACAAACACACCCACACACCAAGCACACACTAGGGCCAATTTAGAATCGCCAATCCACCTGTGGGAGGAAACCGGAGCGCCCGGAGGAAACCCACGCAGACACGGGGAGAACATGCAAACTCCACGCAGGGAGGACCCGGGAAGCGAACCCATGTCCCCAGGTCTCCCGACTGCGAGGCAGCAGCGCTACCCACTGCGCCACCGTGCCGCCCCCTTTTTCTTTATATATTTTTTTATTTTAAGTACAAAAAAGAATATCAAAACACAATCCACTCAACATAAACCAAAAAACAAATACATTAATGCAGTATATTTTGTATGTTCTGAGTGAAAATTAATCCATGAAACTAAGCACTCAATCCCGACCTAACTCAGTGGTTCATCACATAGGATAAAACAACAAATTAAATTAAAAGGGTGAGCACAGGCCCGGTATGCTTATTTTGCAATTATATTAATGAATTCTTCCCAAATTCTGAAAAAAATCAGAACACATCCTTGTAAAGAGATCTGGATTTTTCTCAAATTGTGATAATATAGAGCATTACTTTTCCAAGTGAGTTATGGAAAATGCATTTATTTGGATTTTTCCAAATGGGGAAAATCATTCTTCATGAAGAAAGTTTGGTATAGCAGATTACAACAGATTTTTCACAGCACAATGTTTTCCCTCTGGTGTTACTCTAAATATTGCTGTTAAAGCATTATGAGGCTATCTGAGAAGTATAAAAAGTTAATTCCCAAAACATATCACCTAGCAATGCAGGCAACTGGATCCTGCTTTGGTTAATTTTTAGTATGGCTTAGAGCTGCTCCAGGAATGTCCCAATGGGCAGACAATCAGTGGCAAACACAGGACACGCTGGAGGGATTGTATGTCTCAGCTGGCTTGGGAGCACCTGGGAATTCACCAGGAAGAGCTTCAATCTGTAGCTGGGGACAGGAAAATCTGGGGTGACCTGCTTCACCAGCTGCCACTGCGACCCTCACCAGCAAAACCGGCTTCAGAAAATGAGATATTTGAATGATCAACAATTGTTTTGATAAATTATGCAACACTTGCCACATGACACTAGGCTACCAGAATAATATGCAACATCAGAAACACGTTTGTTCTCAGATTCACGTAAACCAAAGCAGCAGCACCAGACACTGGAGCCTATCCTGGCAGTGTTGGCAGCAAAAATAGGAAAAAAAATTGAAATAGGCCATTATTGAATCCACATCTGCACCAGGTCACTATTGAATCCACATCTACAATCTCTCAGGCTGTTGCCAATTTAGAGTTAATTAACTTAACCAACATGAAAAATGACACCATACAATCTTGATGTACTTGTATTTTTGGCCTAATAACACAGCAACCATTTTGAAACCTGCTTAACCCAACTATAGGTTCATGTAGAGCCAAAGTCTATACAAGCAGCATCCTCAGCATATAGCAGGAATCAACAATGGGAAGAGTGCCAGTCCACTATACAGCTTACTCATGCTCAAGCACACTCATGTGTGGCTTGGAGAATCCCTGCAGACTGATAAGCAATTCAAGGGTTGGTTTGTTGGGTTTAGTTGTGCCTGAGTGGATATATGCTTTATACTTATCAAGTATGGCTAACTGGATGAGGCTGGCTGAAGCCCCAAGGAGGCACAGTCTTTGTCATGAAAGGCTATCTGTGTCTCAATATGGACTCATTAACAACCTGATCAGCAGGATACCAAAGTTATCATGATGCATCTCAAAGACTCCTATCTGCCGAGTTAATGCAAATGTTAAAAGCATTTTTTGTGGAAGGATGCATAACAGTGGTAATACCATAACACCCAGTGGAGTTTATTTAAAGCCAAAGTCTAGGTATGCAACCATTAAGAAATGTCCACAGATATGATATTTGACACTTGGCTATAACAGTCAATCAGATGAAATGACTGTTTCCTGTTTTATCATTAAACTCAAAATAGTGGATGAGTAATGACTTCTTATCCTTAAGAACATAAGGTACTTCTTAAACGTTGTCAAGGTTTCTGCTTCAGCTACATGACTAGAAAAAGACAGCATTGCTATTATTGGTTGAAAATTGTACTAAGATACTGTCATCTTTAAATTCAGAGGACATATTATTTTTGATTAATTCATACACAATTTACATATTATCTTCATAATGCATCTTATCCAATCCATGATAAAGATAAATATGCTTCTATCCCTAAGACTTGACTATTTTATTTAAATCCAAAACTTTCTTACATTTATTGAAATTTCTGCCACAATTGCTATCCATTCTTTGCTCACCTTAATTGCCTCAAAATTTAAAATCCTGGCCTTGCCATTATTTGTATTGAGTTTGTATGTTTTCCCCTGTACTGGAGGAGTTTTCCCCTAGGTATTCTGGTTCCGGTTCTTTTGGGTATTTATTTATTTATGTTTTTATTAATTTTATTTGAAGAAAACAACATTCCACATGATCAAGTCTAACTTATACAACGAAAAAGACAACGTTACATACAATCAAGTTTCGAACTTAACAAAGCAGAATTCAACCCCCATCCCAGAGAAAGAGAGGAGAGCCAAAAGCAAGAGCAAATCTTTAAAAACAACAAAGAAGGAAGAATGTCCTTTTCCCCGATATAAATACTTACTCTAAGATTTGATTAATTAGATCTTGCCATATTTTAAAAAAGTTTCGAACAAATCCTCTAAGTGAGAATTCCATTTTTTACAATTTCAGATAGTGTAGAACATTAGTTACCCACTAACTTAGCAGGTGTGTTGGGATTCTACCAGCTGAGCAAAAAAAGTCTACGTGCTAGTAGTGTGGTATATGAAATTACAATTAATTTGCCCTTCTCCTCTTTAGCCCAAACTGGGAGTACACCAAACACATCTGTTATTGGATTAGAAGTGATTGTGACACCAAGGCTTTCTGATAGGCATTCAAAGACTCAAAACATGTAGCACAGTGAGGCTGGAGATAGACTGCGATGTTCACAGGTTGGATCTTAGTTTGGATACATTTTAAACAATTTTACATTAGATAAATATGATCAATGAAAGATTTTAAGTTGAATGATTGAATGCTTTGAGCATATTGAGCTGGAATGTATTCTGTGCATGGCTGCCTTCTACTCCTTTTCAGAGATGTTAAGTGTAAGATCCTTTCTCCACCATAACCTATGATCTTTAAAAGGAAGATATTTTATGATGTTTTTATATATTATTGAGATGCTGTATGAGTCTTCAAGACTGTTCAGCATTTCGTCTGGAATAGAAATGAGTGAGAGGTGCACAAAATTGTGTACGTTCCTTTCAGCAAAGTTTATGATATATGTACATGACTGTACAAGTAGTGGAAAAATTGTGTTGATGGGAAGTTAAATTTGCAGCATAATTGTTCATAAGATGCAAAGACATTACAATTCTCTAAGTGTTTCAATCCCAAACAGTTTCCAAACATTAAATAATGTGTAGGTTTGAGAGGATTGAAAAAGGTGATTGTCATTTGGACGTGCAACAGATAAAAGCTTCTCTGCCTTGAAATGCACCCTGCATTAGTTCAATATTCTGAGTGATTGATAGACAATTGGATTACTGGTATATTGACGATAATTTGTATTTACTGGGGCACAGACCAGAGAAAATAAAGAAATGCTGCAAGATTTTATTTCTATTGCAGACCAGGCTTGTGTATATTCATCAATTTGTGTTAATGGCCAGGTCTTTACAGCTTGTGTATTTGCTGCCCAGCAATAATATTGAAAGTTTAAAAAAAAGATTATGTTCAGAAGTAGGGCCAGAATCACTAAACCACTCAGTCCACAAATGTTTCCTATTAGTTTTATGTTTTGCATAAATGTGGTATCTTAAGTATTCAAGATTTTAAATCACATTGTAACATATTTAGGTTTGAGATTTCCATCAGTGTCATTAATTAATTTACAACTAAACAAACACCTTTGCTCAGAGGTTGATGTGCTTGCTGCTCTTGAGCTGTTGTCTTCTCCACTCTAGCCACTCGCTTCTTCTCTTCTTTTGTCGTCATCTTTTTGCGTTAAAACTGATTAAGTCAGTGTTTGTTTTGCAATTACTTAGTACGTTTTCTTTACTTTTTCACTTAAGCTGGCACTTAAGTCTTCAATCTGCCTCAAGAATGATTTAAGATATGAAGAGGTAGGGGAAGTGACGGCGAAGGTGGTAGGGATGAGAACAGCACCCATACACACGCGCCGCACAGCCGCCCTGCTGGCCACTGTTTATTCTACAATAAAATAAAATAGAAATAGAAATAGGAATAACCTTTGATGTCAATCATCACCCTGAAAGCGGATAGTAGACGCCACATAGTATATGTGTACCAAATTTCAGGTCAATAGGTCAAACGGTTTGCGAGATACAGGCGATTTAAAATCCTGGACAGACAAACGAACAGCCATGGTAGTGTATCTATAATAATAAAAGGCAAAGCCCTCACTGACTGACTGACTGACTCACTGACTCACTCATCACTAATTCTCCAACTTCCCGTGTAGGTGGAAGGCTGAAATTTGGCAGGCTCATTCCTTACAGCTTACTTACAAAAGTTAGGCAGGTTTCATTTCGAAATTCAAAGCGTAATGGTCATAACTGGAACATATTTTTTGTCCATACACTGTAATGGAGGAGGCGGAGTCACGTATCGCGTCATCATGCCTCCTACGTAATCACGTGAACTAAAAACAAGGAAGACATTTACAGCACGAGTCACACGCGGGAACGAAGGTAAATGACGTTAATTTTTGACTGTCTTTTAATACTGTGTAAGCATACATATTAACACATGTGCAATTAAACGTGTGCATTTACGGGGTGATTTCTCAGGCTTAAAAGCTCACCTTTTATCAAACGCGGGAAGAAAGGTAACTGACGTTGTTCACTGTCTTTTAATACTGTGTAACCATACATATTAACACATGTCCAATTAAACGTGTGCATTTACGGGGTGATTTCTCAGGCTTAAAAGCTCGCCTTTTACTAAAAAGGTAAATGCAAAACTATTTTCAATCAGTTTATTGAAACACTCCCGTTAAGGATTGCAATAACATATTCGCGAGATAAAAGAACGAAGTAGGGGGAAATGGAGGAACAGCCGCAAACAGCGAAGAGCAAAAAATTAATTAAACAATTGAGAACGGAGCGAGTTAAGCATACAAGCATGTTCATAAGGGAAACAAAGCACGGTGTAAAACGTAAGTTTCAATTAAGTTTATAGAAACGCTCCCGCTGCGGATTGCAATAACATATTCGCGAGATAAAAGTTTAATGAGAAGACACGAGGTATAAACGAACCACACGCCGTGGCGCAACGTTAGGGGCAACAGTTTCAACCATTCTATGATCTGCTTCTCGCAACTGAAAGACGGCACATGGCGGATGTTAGCCGACTTGCTGACCGCAACGTTAGGGGCTTCAACTATGGCGCTGACGCCACATCTCAGTGCCAACACTTTGCAGACTGTACTTAAAAGACACGCCCTCCTCACTGGACAGTTAAAAACACCAATCAAACTAACGATGACATCAAGTATTACCCAATCAAAAGTAGGAAAGGAGGCATCTTCATAAAATGCGTCTGGGATGATTTGCATGAGATGCTGCTTTAAAAAAAAAATGATAAAAAAAATACGGGATAAATCACGTCCAGTATTGATTCAAAACGGGACGCGCAATTTCATTCTCAAACGCGGCACGATTCCGTATTTTAAAGGACGGGTGGCAACCCTACAGTGCCAGGTAACCACCCATACAATCACATTGTGATTCAGACTAGGAATGCAATGAATGTAATTACCCCAATCTACATACAAGGCGAAAGTCTTGCAACATTCAAAGATGATGGTTTGGGATAAGTACACCATACAACATAAAAGAGCTTATGAAGCCTTGAACCGAAAAAAGCAAGATCTCAGAGATCGTAAAAAAAAAAATAGGAGGTAATGTCGTTTTACTCGCTGTAGATTTTAGTCAAACATTACCAGTTATTCCACGAGGGAGACCAGCAGATGAACTCAACGCGTGTTTAAAATCCATGCTTCTCACACGCTCGGTTATATGTCGCGTGTTCTCGGGTAGGTGCACCAAAAAATGTATACATTTAAGCATGTAATGGGCAAACAAAAAATGAGGTATACCCGAAGGCACTGCAGTAGTACTTAATGTAGCTTTACTTCTTAAATGTTAATGTTTTACTGTTTAATAATTTATACGCTTCTTATATGTTGTTCAAATTCTTTTATCAAAATACCACTGACAGCGCAATGCACGATAACATGGAGTGAATACACCATACGCTTCCGCCCACGGCTGCCCTGCTGTGCGCAGATAGGAGTTGATTCTACAATAAAATAAAATAAAGATAAAAAGACTAAAACAATCATCACCCATAAAGCGTGTGTGTGTGTATATATGTGTATATATATATGTTGATATGTGGATGTGTATATGTATATATATATATATATATATATATATATGTAGATATGTACATATATGTGTATATGTATATGTATATATATGTTTATATGTGTGTGTGTGTATTTTATATATATAAAACACAGCAACACTCATAACAATGACAACACAATTACATTGACAATCATGTTACGTTATTTTTAAAATGTTTCCTTTTTTTTTCATAACCTCTTTAACACACTACTTCTCCGCTGCGAAGCGCGGGTATTTTGCTAGTTATATATAAAGTTGTGCTGAAGGGAAACAGGCTAGGGTGCTTTGGGTATGTGGAAAGAAAGGCAGAAGATGACTGGCTGAAGAGACGAGACAAGATGAGACCAAGAGAAAGGATAAAGAAAAAGTGGTTGGGAGCGGCATCAGATATTATGAAAATAATAGGTTTCACCACCAAAAGATGTCACTTTCAGAGTGGAGAAAAAAGACTTGGGAAGTGACCAGCTAACCTGATGACAATGATGATTATTGTATCCTGTGTCCTTAAAGTCACTTAATCTACAAAAACCTCTAAGAAAACTACCATATAATAAATGTCTTTTTACAATTTTACTAAGCCATGACTTTTCTTTAATCCAAATAACTTTTTAGTGTGATCTTTTCTTCAAATTTTAAGTTATAGTATATGTTTCTGTAGTATTCATTTTCTTTTTATTTCTTTTTCTTAATGTTTCAATTATTACTAATGTTTTATATTAATTACAGTATATTAATCCATTATTACGTTTGATTCTAAGTTTTATCTTTTTTTATTTAAACATTTAATCTGGATGTGTTAAGAAGATTGGCATTTGTACTATGTAAATTACATGCTGTATTCACATCCATTTATGGAACCTTCATTATTTATTACCAGGTCTTAGCATTAATGAGTGAAAGACAAGAACTAAACTTTGATGGAGTGGCCTTCCATTAGAGAATTCTCATCATATGGCGAGTTATTTATGTTAGGGCAATGTAGTGAAGAATGTCCATACAGGTGAAAGGCAGAAAACAAACCTGGACAAGACACTGCAGCGATACCATACAAATACTGTAAATATTTCAGTTTCTAATTCTAATTGGCAAGCAAATCTAATTTATATGAAATAATAAATCCTGCAAGTAATAGTTCCTGGGAACTCAATTGATTCCTTATGTGTGAAAAAAGAGGGATAAATAACTCAGGTGTTTGTATTAACTAAATTATTGTTGAGTAAGTTATCTTTCATATCCACTCTTAATATGATTTATGGTTTTCGTGTTTCTGCATTCAGATTGTGAACTGAGAATATAGCAAATTTAGATTCCTTAAAGTATAACTGTACTGTAAATATTGAAATAAAGAGCAGAAAAAATAGGAATTTACAGAAGACATTACATTTGAGAACAGCTTACCCGGCATGAAGCTTCTTTTGATCCAGTCTAATAAATTGGTCAAGATGATATTCATGGACTGCTTTAATAATATAATAATAATACAAAGCTTTGCAACAATAGGTGTGATGCTAAAAATGAAACAGAAATTTTCTTCTTGAAATTTGTCTGATACCTTTAACAGAAAGACCTGTTACAGACTTGCCAGACCTACTAGTCTTTCAGGTTACAAGATATTGTGGTACTGAACCTTTTTCATCTATAATTAAACTTTAGAAGTGATTACTGTGAACGGGAGCCATCATATGCATGTTTTAGTAAAGAAATACATTAGAGGATGCTTTTTATATGCACAAGAGAGGATGTTTAGTTCCATTTGCCTTCCTTTAACAATGGCTTAACTTACAATAAACATCTTTAATTTTTACAGCTCTTGTACTTTTCTGAATGGATCCCTGCAAGTAGCGGGAAACCTTCAGGCTTTGAAATGATGATGTGTTTCAGAAAACACTTAATGTTAAAACTGCTTCTACTAAGTCAAGTGTAAATGTATGCTAAATGAAACAGATAAGCCGATAGAATAAAAACTGCTCAAATGCTGCTTGGACAGCTCTAGATAAAGGAGATAATTACTTACACAATTACTGCCCTTTTTTGGACACAACTGCTTGATAACAAGATCTTACAATGCAGGGAAGGCCATTAAGGCAAATGCAGAAGACCATATTAAAGATCAAGATGTTATCTGTAATTCATTAGGTGAAAACACTAGCAAAAACCTCAACAAACAAAAACACAACAAATTTGTAATGATAATAAAAATGCACAACCACAAACAATATGATACAATATCCTCCTTATGCATTTTCCATTCAGTTTACACTTCTTTCTTTTTCCTCTGACTAATGCATAATTCTAGGTAATACAGACAGCATAACCTTTAAAAAAGGCAACAAAATTACTGACCAAACTAATGCTAACACTGCACTGGATGGCTACTTTGTTTTTTTGACGGGTGGCCTTTTAAAGATGCCTTCAAAACAATCTGAATTCATTGCGATGGAGGCTTGACAAACTGAAAAGTGAGGTACAGGGGTACAGGTCCACACTGAATCTAATGTGCCCAATAATTAGATCGTTGCTGTTGAAAAAAATATTCATAGGTGGGCACACTGATGCCAATGAAGTATACACCAAACAGGGAAACATTTTCAGCTACCCTCAACCTTTGGGCATTAAATGTTGCTTTAAACATATAAAGGGATTTCACCACTGTATGAATCCTGATACATTCATGCTGACATTTCTGATGTGTACTACCATGCTGCCTTCAAAAACTCCTTCAAAGTTTAGTCTTACCCATTCTACCATTGAACTACACACAATCTTGACATGTTATAACACTGTATCTAATAAAATGGAATGTGTTTGGGCTGAACCTCTGTGAAAAAGAGTTGCCCTGTAAAGTACAAACTGGGCTGCCAGATATCTCTCTGAACAAGAGCACTGACCCTGAATTGGCAAAGCGGCTTTCTGCCAAACATGTGCTTGTGATGTACACCACCTTGAACTGTCTGATCATCATGATACTGAACAGCGTCAGAGCCTGAGATGCCACTATACTAGCTGCCATACATTAGCAGCAGTATTTGAAGTGGGCTTGTACTCCCCTGTATGATCTAAGTTTCACCATACTGGCACCGTTTTTTAACATACCAGTGAATACCAGCACCTCTTTGTAAATGTCCATAGGAAACCAAAACCCTTGCAACACCTCTTGAAAACACCCCCCCACCCCACAACCTCTAGGAGGCAAATGAAATCAGGAAAAGTTCACATTCCTTAAGTGCTGCATGCCCCAGATCTGCTCAAATGAGCCTTACAACTAACAAAGCTGTGCCACTGTGTTATGTTGTGTTACAGTATTTATATATATATATTTCATACTAGTCACAAAAAGCTTGACTTGTTTGTAAGGAATGTTACTTGCTTTTAATAAGTTCAATAAAATAAGATAAAAAAAAGAATATGCATGAATGGAAAGAAGTCATTTCCTTGAACCTTGACCCGTACAGAATCTGAGTATATGAATTTATGTAGCATGAGATGGTTGTGTACCTACACAAACAGCCCACTCTGAAATGACAAAAATCAGAATATTTTTCCTGAAGGAGTTGTAGAAGTGATCTTAAGTAGCGGTTTTACTACTAAGGTCACATCTTGCACTCTTTCATTATAAAGTCCACCATCTGTGTCTGATAACGGTGTCACTCCCCTTCCCAGCTCCTGTCCTCCCTGAAACAGCAGTGCAAGGATATGAAGACAGGTTTCTTGAGTCATAGCCACCAATTCTACCATTAAGCTAAACATACCATGTGCAGCAGTTTGCATCTCCTTCACCTTTTCTGTGTCTGTTTTGCAAGTTACATTCTGCCAGACTGCAAGCAGTGATGGACCTGGACTAAATTTGTTGAAACATGTGTCAGATGGAGCAGAAACATTTAAAAGATTGGGTCAGCCCATGGGTCAATGAGACCTCATAACTGGAGTAATCCACAAAGGATTCAGTGACTTCTTTGTTTTTTCCGGATACATGTACATTCTAACCTTATGTTTTCATTGTCAAAGCCATGAAGATTCAGTGCCTGTGATTACAGCAACAGATGGGTGACCAAATCACTGCAGACAGCACATGTCCTCAAACAGATCGCAGTTGACTGCAATATGAAATCCATAAAAAAAAAAATCCAAGTCAATCCGAGACTTGTGCCACTTTTAAAAGGTGCTGTAAAAAAATGCAACACTGAAGATATTGTACATTACATGCAATAATGCAAAATAATTACAAGAGACAGTCACATTATATGATACAAGCTCAATGATCATCTGAACATCATTTTTATGCTGGAGGCTTAGAGTGGAATACAATAAATCCTGGAGACTAAAATCATAACATATGATACCAGAACATAACATTCTCAGACATCCAATTCAGGGTAGCTGGGGTAACCTATTAAGACAGCATCCATTATAAGGCAGGAAGAACAGTACCAGTCCAACACAGGGCTCACTTACGCACACACCCAGTAGTGTCAGTTTAGATTAACCAATTGCCAAAACTCTTTAGAATAAGAGAGAAACATGTCAGCATTAGGAGGAAAGCCCAGTGTAGGCAAGACCTTTTAAAGATTTGCAAATATTGCTGAATTTCAAATGAGAGTTAAATACAGTATCTTTTTCTACGGTCCTGTTGGTGCTCCAATGTTGGTGGAATGCTAATATCTTACTCTAATTCTGTGGAATTTATAATAAATGAAGGAATGTGATCAGTTAGAATATTAATATCTTAAATAGACAAATTGCATCATCTGTTAGTAAAATCCATGCCAACCTGTACTTCTGATCAGCGCAATGCAGAACAGCCAGTTATAATTAGTTAGATTAGTGTTAAGAAATCACTATGAAAAGTTTTGAACTTTTTCTGAATTTTCAGGCTTTTTTGGTCTTTGTCATACATATTTTGGGTTTTGAAATATTAATTTTCTTATTTTGATAATGGTTTTTGACTGAAATGTACTTAATGTAGTTAAAATATTTAGTTGTATTTTTCCAACAGCATTATGCTATTCATTTCCGTCTGCATTGTCACTAGGGAAAAGGACAAGAAATATGTTGTGTGTGATGGTATTGCTGCAATAGTATAAAGTGAGTAACATGCACTTCATGGTTATTCGAGATTGTGGATAAATCCTTGAATGTTAGCATGTGAATTACTTTTTTGCATTCCCTGAGAAAAGTATTTTACACTACAAAATTCAGCTTTGATTAAGGGTTATTGTTTTGGGCTTGATGACAAATCGTTTTGACTTGCCAGTTATGAATTTTGCTCAGAATGTTTCATTAACGCCTCCTCTTCTGGTCCCATTACTTCTACTGTTAGCAGCAGAACAGGTAGTTGCTTGTTGTGAAACACTGCACCTCTCTGTGTCACAGACTAGTACTGCAGCTGTAGTTAGCTACAGAATGTTAAGGTTGAAGCAGATCATTTTGAAGGTAAAGCAATGCACCCTGCAATGCACTCTCACAATACCACTATATTAACAATCTCAGTCACTTTCTGCAATCCGCCATCACGCTCTTCAGGATCAATAAAAGGCAATCATTAAGGGAAGCATGGGGCTCCTATTAATGCATTTTCAATAAAAGTCTCTGATTTTTCTCTCAATGTTTGTCAAAAGATATACTTCCTTTTGTTGCTACTAAAGCATCTAGCATTGTCCACCAGGTCCTGACCACTGCCTTCCTGCCCTGTGTCCTGCCAGGAGATGTAAAGTAGCACACTATAAGGACAAGGATGTAAAAATCAAAAAATAAAATTGTAATTAAAGTAGATAAGGTCCAAACCAGGATATCATTTTCTGTAACATTGTGGTAAAGGCCTTGGGAATCAGGCACAGAGGTAGTGGGTTCAAATCCTGCTGACACTGTGGGAAAATGAGCAAGTCACAAAAATAAAACAAAAATAACCAATTGTATTTTAAATGGTATAAGTCACCTTAGACAGAAAAGTCAGCAAAGTAATAATAATTCTGAAATACCAAAACCCAGTATGTCGTCTCCCCGCTGCAAAAACTCTTTCTTGCATAGTCAGATATGTGTAGATTAAAAAAGCCGTGACATATTTTTAAAATGTATTTTCAGAAGCCCCCAAACATTTGATTTAGCGCTTTTGGGGAGTTCCAAAGTGGTTAATTTCAGGGTGGTGCGTTTCTTAAGTAAGACATGCAGGCAAAGCAAATTCAGTCTCTTATATATATTTCTCTTCTGGTTTGTCCTGCTTCCACTTCAAAACCGGTCCCGCCCACACGCAGTCGACACGGCATTTCTCGATTCCTAATCGTCCTCTTCCAAACCCTTCCCCATGCTGCCTGCGGCTCCTGTGTCTTTACACAGCAAACATCAGAAGCTAAAAATTATCGTGAACACATTCGAGAATACAACTCTTCTCTAGCGTTTGCTTCCATGGGTGCACTGATAATTCAACCTCCTGGCCATGGACCATACTGTTTTAAAATACATGGGCAAATTTATCACCAAATCTCTCCACTATACGCTAACCTCTCCAGGATATGGACAGTTGTATGTTTTTGACACAGCGCAAGCTACTGAAGTACGCTTACAAAATAAAGCAAACTGTGCATGCAGCGAAAATGTACTTCTCCAGCTAGATTCCATGCTCAGAACCATCAACACCTTTGCTAAATCATACAAACACATGCATGAAATCGCTCAGTCCAATCCAACAGCATCTGTACGAATGGTTTTCAAAGAAAACCCTAGTCAGGATTTACGACAATACAATGCCCTGACATGTCACACTGATGTTGCAGCGATTTTTGTCGGAGAAGATGGCAAACCGCCTGCCGGAATGGGACATTTGCATCTATCCCATAGGCAACTACTGTAAACAGATTTCCATGCTCAATATGAATTGCGATCCTATGGTTTACCCACTTTTATTCCCTTACAGAGACATTGGCTGGCACAAAGATTTACAACATGTTCCTGATAAAAGAACCGCCAAGCAAATAAGGCTTACTCGATGCCAATTTTACGCGTACAGATTACCAATGAGGAATACATTTAGTATTTTGCACTCCAGTGGCAAACTATTCCAACAGTATGTCGTAGATGCGTATGTTAAAACAGAGGGCGCGCATCTCAACTATCTCAGATTACATCAACAAGATCTGTGCATGGAACAATACAAACGACTATCAGACGCACTGCAAGCAAACGCTGAAAATAACAACGTACGTGTAGGCAAAATGATCATATTACCGTCCACATTTCCAGGAAGTCCAAGATACATGCAGCAAAGCTATCGGGGTGCCATGGCCATAGTATGTAAATTTGGAAAGCCTGATTTATTTATCACTTTCACATGTAATCCTGCTTGGCCGGAAATTCTACATGCACTGTCGGATACCCAAAGACCAGAGCACAAACCTGATACCAGTCTTCAGCCACGGTCAGTTGTACGTGGCTTTTTCTAGGGTTAGATCTTTCTACTCATTATCTGTCTTCTCCACCAAAACACCTATGCACAACTGCGTCTTTCTTTCATGAAGTATTTATTTTTTCTTGATTTCTGAATTCCTTTCTCACCGTTTTCCGTTCCTATTCTTACACCGCCGTATGCTACGGTCAACATCGGCTAGTGTCCTATATAAAGTCATAGGAAAAAATCTGAGGTTTAGATTTCATCTTTCAGGTCACAGTACTCTTGGATGCTCTGCTAGATCACATAGTAGACAATAACTTTTTAATGATGACATCTAATAAGGAAATAATGGATTAAACTCTGCCTAAGGCTCATGGAATGGGCCACAAAGATCAGAAATCTGGCCAAAGAAGGGAAGCAGAGTCATTTGCAGTGCTTCAGTTTAAGTACTGTTAAATGTGTCTGCCAGATCCAAAGTCATCCTCTCCTCAGTGTGTTAGGGTGTAATCAGAAAAGCATAGTAGCTCAGCACGCGCTTTATCAAAATTGCTCAGATGTGTGTGTTCTGTTTATACTTTATAGACACTTCTCTAGCAAATGACATTATCATCAGGGACAATGTAAGCAGCACAAGCATTGATTAGGGCCAGCCTTGATTTCTGTGCACCACTAACCACCATTTTCATATGCTGAAGTAATAAGGTAACACTCTAATAATATTCATATGATAAGATGGCTCTCAATGGACATAAAACATTCATTAAACAGCTATTTATGATAAAGAAAATGAGAATTACATAGTTAGAACTAAGTAATTTTGGTGACATCTGAGGCAATGCGAGATAATTTAGTAGCCTGTTTCGATGGGCCCAAAAGACATAGACCAGTTTGGTCCAGCCTTGATTATCTCTTTCCAAATCTTTCTTTTATTGTGGAAACCCTGTCCTACATTATGCAAATTTTGTCTTACAGATGCAATACATTCCTCTAGGAGCTCATTGCATATGAAATCACTGCACTTGTTTGCCTTGTAACTGACTGCTTCAGGCAGTAGCATGTAAAAATAGGTCCATTGGCTGCAATGAAGAATTTCACCATCCATTGTTTAATCTGCAGTATGTTAATGTTTCTTATGCATTTACTGGTAGAGGCTCCCTAAAGAAGCTTTTTGCCTTTTATGTGATTACAGTAAGACAACAAAAGAGTTCTCCAAGATAGAGAGTTCAGAGGTGATGTCCATTCAATCTCAATTTTATCTTGAAATCACCAGTGTATGAAGCCATTTGTATGCCCATTTGTTTTCCAACTTGCTGAAGTAAAAATATTTTCTTTCTACCCAGAGAACATCTGTTGATTCTGTTGTTTAAATGCTTGGCTGGTTTCAAGGCATGAAGTCATGGTGAAAGATACCCAGCTCCTCATTGGCTATTCATGCTCATATTGTGCCAACGGTATGCTGCCAGGTACAAGTACTGATTTAATCTTTGCCAGGCCGCAGTGATCGCCCTTTACTCTCTTGGCCATTTATAAACATACTAGTCATTTAGCCCGTTACAATAACGGGCGCTAGAACAGTAGTGCATAAACATTAGTAGGAACAGTCTGTATTAAATGGCAAGGGACCTTGACCTCATTCTGTTTGTTGGTCGTATTTTACTTTGTCTTTCTGCCTTTCTTTTGTTGATGTTTACTTGCTGAGCTGACCGTTCTTCGTGGGCTGCCGCCGTGTATTGTGTTTCTTTAATTTTCTATGACAGTATTACTGTCTTGTACGTCCGCTGGCTTGTACGTCCATAATATACCTTTAATTTTCTCTGGCGGTAATACAGGCGTGCGCGTCGGTAATATGTCTTTAATGTCCTCAGACAGTAATACTGGCTTGTATGTGGCTGTAATATGAGTCACTGTATTGTGTACCTTTAATTTCCTCTCGCAGTAATACTGGTTTGTATTTCCGTAACTTTCTCTGACAGTAATATCGCGCATTGCACCGTGCCCCGCGCATGCGCACTTCACCAGAAGACACACACACACGGACACCTGGACGCACACAGGGATTTTATTAAAGAGGACAGTTCTTTATTTTCTGTTCCTATAACCATTTTCATACAGTTATTGACAAACACATGAAAATAACACAGGGAGATTACTTTATTATGATTGTTAATTATTGTTCAGATCTTAACATCTTGTGGTGATATCTATCACAGACCAGAGAAACTGGTTGTGCAACACCATACTGCATTTGCAGATTAGCTGTCTATCATCAGGGTATGACCCCCTGCAGTCTTAAATGATTAGACACACCTCTCAAGTATATAAGGGATCATTTAAAGGGGTCTGAAGCATCCAGTAAGCCAGCTAGACAATGGGCCAGACAGTTCTGCTTGTGATGCTGCTCAGCAGCTCACTGTTGGTTAAGCCACTGCAGGTAAGGAGACTAATACAGATGTGGTTTCTTTTAAATTGCTTTGAAAATGTGCAGCTTGAAACTGAATTTTGTGTTCTCATTTCTTTTTTCACTATAGGCAGATCCAGCTATTGTAGGTATGTATGAATCAGCATTCTCAAATTCTAAATTCTTTCTACTGCATGTTTGAATTTTTTTTTGTGATGAATCCAAAATATAAATACTGTCGGAACAATGGGGAATCTTATAATAGCTAAACTGGGAGAAAGCAGCTATGCAACGTAAGCTTTCTGCTTAGGTCAGAAGGACATTTATGTTAGGAAAGGCACAAAAGATATGATTCCTGTTACAACAAGGCTGTGACAGGCCACATAGGAATGGATTTTGAAAAAGGGAGAATAGTTAGGGCCATGAAATCAGTGACACAAGAGAGTAAATACAAGATCAAAAACAAGTACAAAATGAAAAAGAAGGCAAAAACACATATTATTATTATTAATTCTCTGTACCGTTCTTGACTTTAAATTGTGCAATAGGAATTATTGCAAATATGTGCACTTGAAGTATTCTATGTGCAAATTTGCCTTATCCCTTTTCTATGACAGCTACATTCTACCATCTTGGTAAAATGTGTCAATCATCTACAATATGTGAACACTTTCAAAACACATCTTTAAGTCTGTAGTCATCTTTTCAATTTAGAGGGAACTACAGAAAAAATAGTATGTAATTTCAAAGTTTAGAAGTTGTCTAAACTTGAACTGATATTGCATGAGAATAGAGTGAGAGTATGCAGTAGGTGTTAAGAACAGTGGCAAAAACAACTGGAACTGAATTACCTTTAGCATGGGAAAGGCACTATATAAATAAATGTATTATTATTATTACTATTATTATCTTCATCATCATCATCTAAAATTACGAGCAACAGAGACAGAGTAACAGAGAAGCAATTAAAGCATAGTATTTACTTAACAAACACCAGAGCACCAGTAAGTCAAGTCAAATACTAAAAAAATGAAGAGTTTGATCATTCAACTATCTGCTTTAAGAGAGGGAAGAGGGAGGGAAAATAGGAAAAAATGAACAAAAAATTAGGAAAAAAGGAAAAAAACATTATTGAAAAGTAAAAGTACATGAACAGGTTATTTTTTCACCAGTTTGTACACTATTCGCACTTTTGTCAGATTACCAATAAACTTTACACTGTTGTTCAGTAGAGATGTAGCCAACTCAGTAATTGTACGAGGTACGTATTGCTTCACTGCCAAATGATTTTTGCCAACCATTAATGACTTGTCAAAAACAACATTTTGTTCAAGTATTTAAAGTATAGAAAATATTACTATCAGCGTCTCAAAGACACAAGTAAGTTTTTATCAACAATTTTTTCAAAAAGGATTTCTCACAACAGTACAAAATGATAGTAAGTATTTTTTCAACTAAATGCACACATCTGAGAACTAAGCTGTAATATTTTTCACTCATCATCTGCTGTCCATATGATGTTTCAAATGAGGGCTTTATCCACCAACACATTTTAACATGCCATCACTTATAAACAATTTGAAATTCTGTAATGGATCCTCTGTCTCTGACACACCTGCTTTGTGCTGTTGAAATTCATTGAATGGCATCTTTAAAAGTTGTTGTTACAATATGCACATTTCAAAGTGATGTCCTAAATTACTGTTTGTGCAAAATTGTCTCCTTCATATACTTCACTATCACAGAACTAGAATCTATGCTGCTGTCACTGGTCATTTCTGAAGAACTGTTACTGTTATAAAAATACACATCACTCATTTCAATAGCTCATACTCAGCTCACCTGCTGCTGCAAACACTCACTGAACAACTGCTTTCCATAAAAACTAATCTGCAGGTCAGAGGAGATAGATATACTGTAAAAACTCATTAATGACGACTTTCATGTGGACATATTGTCTCCGTGAAAATGGAAAAGGGGTTAAAGAGAGCTCAATTGGCTCTATTTAGCAGCAGGAATACGTATTTAAAAAATAAAGAACAATTATTTTTTCTTATAATTCTTGATTAATTTCATGTCCCTGTAGGTCAGTGAGTCCTGGACTGCAGACCAGGTTAGCCCTAGCACCAGTCCTGCCCTGTGTATGTGAAGTTTAAATCTAGTAAATGTGATGTTCATGTGCACTGTGTGGAAAGCCCTTTGTTTTACTAACCTCACTTGATAAAAAGAGATGAATTGTTTGATGTCTGGCTTAAAATAAGACTGACTCTATGCTTCTGTACCTTACATGTAGAGAATTCTGAAAATGTGGATATCTACACCCGAATTGCTGCAGTTAATAAAGGTAAGAAGTACACTTAATATAAGTTTGTTGAATAAATAACAACTGCATAATTAAGGTTATATAAATGAATGTAGTAGTACTAGGGTGTTGTACCGTGTTAGCCATTATGAATGTAGAGAAAAGCCAAGCAAAATGACACCTTTTATTGGCTAGCTAAAAAGATTACAATATGCAAGCTTTCAAGCCAACTCAGGCCCCTTCTTCAGGCAAGATGTAATCCATAAAATTTACATCTTGCCTGAAGAAGGGGCCTGAGTTGCCTCGAAAGCTTGCATACTGTAATCTTTTTAGTTAGCCAATAAAAGGTGTCATTTTGCTTGGCTTTTCTCTACATAAATGAATGGTTTAATACATCATAACAGAAGAGACATTTCTAGCTACATAAAACAGAGAAAAGAAGACACAAATCAGAAAGATGCACCTATTGAGAGGGAAAAATCTAATGTTATGTACAAATTGTCAGATAAACAAACAAACAAGAGAGAAAGCAGAGAGAAAGTGATGGTTACAAAGACTTAAAGATAACAACCTACAACAGAGTTAGGCTGCAGGCAGACAAGGACAGGAAATGAAAGAGAACTGACACAACTCTTTTTAGCCATGAAATGATACCTTGGCATTCCAACTCAGAGGTTCTTGAAACACACTTCATTTACTTTATGTATCATCCTTCTATGCCATCCCAAGATGTTCTGTAAACACCTTGAGGTATACTTAACTTGTTACTGTCCATATGCTTTAACAAATATTCTTTATAGCAGCACTCTTCTAGCACCATCAGGAGGCTATTTTTAAAATATATAGCTTAATTGTTTATGACATTTTTATTTTACAAATAAAAAAAACTTATTTTATGTTTTTCTACATTAAACACTTTCCCATACTACTGTATTAAAAAAATACGCATTAGAAACAAATATATAATTAAAGTGCCTTTCTACAAAAAATGCCATGCTGGTTGCTTTATAAATGCAGAGCTTTGGTAAAATGGACATATATATATACAGTATATATATATATATATAAATATATATACTGTATATATATATATATAAATATATATATATATATATATATACAGTGCATCCGGAAAGTATTCACAGCGCATCACTTTTTCCACATTTTGTTATGTTACAGCCTTATTCCAAAGTGGATTAAATTCATTTTTTTCCTCAGAATTCTACACACAACACCCCATAATGACAATGTGAAAACAGTTTACTTGAGGTTTTTGTAATTTTATTAAAAATAAAAAAACTGAGAAATCACATGTACATAAGTATTCACAGCCTTTGCTCAATACTTTGTCGATGCACCTTTGGCAGCAATTACAGCCTCACGTCTTGTTGAATATGATGCCACAAGCTTGGCACACCTATCCTTGGCCAGTTTCATCCATTCCTCTTTGCAGCACCTCTCAAGCTCCATCAGGTTGGATGGGAAGCGTCGGTGCACAGCCATTTTAAGATCTCTCCAGAGATGTTCAATCGGATTCAAGTCTGGGCTCTGGCTGGGCCACTCAAGGACATTCACAGAGTTGTCCTGAAGCCACTCCTTTGATATCTTGGCTGTGTGCTTAGGGCCGTTGTCCTGCTGAAAGATGAACCGTTGCCCCAGTCTGAGGTCAAGAGCGCTCTGGAGCAAGTTTTCATCCAGGAGTCTCTGTACATTGCTGCAGTCATCTTTCCCTTTATCCTGACTAGTCTCCCAGTCCCTGCCGCTGAAAAACATCCCCACAGCATGATGCTGCCACCACCATGCTTCACTGTAGGGATGGTATTGGCCTGGTGATGAGCGGTGCCTGGTTTCCTCCAAACGTTACACCTGGCATTCACACCAAAGAGTTCAATCTTTGTCTCATCAGACCAGAGAATTTTCTTTCTCATGGTCTGAGAGTCCTTCAGGTGCCTTTTGGCAAACTCCAGGCGGGCTGCCATGTGCCTTTTACTAAGGAGTGGCTTCCGTCTGGCCACTCTACCATACAGGCCTGATTAGTGGATTGCTGCAGAGATGGTTGTCCTTCTGGAAGGTTCTCCTCTCTCCACAGAGGACCTCTGGAGCTCTGTCAGAGAGACCATCGGGTTCTTGGTCACCTCCCTGACTAAGGCCCTTCTCCCCCGATCGCTCAGTTTAGATGGCCGGCCAGCTCTAGGAAGTGTCCTGGTGGTTTCGAACTTCTTCCACTTACGGATGATGGAGGCCACTGTGCTCATTGGGACCTTCAAAGCAGCAGAAATTTTTCTGTAACCTTCCCCAGATTTGTGCCTCGAGACAATCCTGTCTCGGAGGTCTACAGACAACTCCTTTGACTTCATGCTTGTTTTGTGCTCTGACATGAACTGTCAACTGTGGGACCTTATATAGACGGGTGTGTGCCTTTCCAAATCATGTCCAATCAACTGAATTTACCACAGGTGGACTCCAGTTAAGCTGAAGAAACATCTCAAGGATGATCAGGGGAAACAGGATGCACCTGAGCCCAATTTTGAGCTTCATGGCAAAGGCTGTGAATACTTATGTACATGTGCTTTCTCAAATTTTTTATTTTTAATAAATTTGCAAAAACCTCAAGTAAACTTTTTTCACGTTGTCATTATGGGGTGTTGTGTGTAGAATTCTGAGGAAAAAATGAATTTAATCCATTTTGGAATAAGGCTGTAACATAACAAAATGTGGAAAAAGTGATGCGCTGTGAATACTTTCCGGATGCACTGTATATATATATATATAGTGGCAGATCACTGGGGTTCCGACATGGCCAGGATGCCTAGAAGGTGACTGTTATATCTTCCGGGTCATGAGGAGGCAACCGCCCTGGAGCAGGAGAGGACCACGGGAGAGGAGGAGAGACTTTCCAACTCAATGGGACCCGTGGCCACCTAGCCTCCTAGAACCCGGGAGACGTTTACTTCCGCCACACTCTGCAAGTTGGCGGAAGAGCCTTCCAGGGACGTCCGGAGTGCTTTGCAAACGGCAGCACTTCCGCCACACCAAGAAGTGCTGCCGGATGGACATCATCAGCCACCTGGAGCACATCCGGGCAGGAATAAAAGGGGCCCCCTTCCTACAGTCAGGGAGCTAGAGTTGGGAGTGGGAGCAGGACGAAGCTCCCATAAGGAGAGGAAAGGCGGCCACGGACATTGAAGAAGCCTGAAACAGGAGTGATTAGTGCTGAGTACACTGTGTGTGTTTGGGACTGTGTTTATTTATGTTTAATAAACGTGTGACTTTTATAAAGATGAGGTTTCCGATTGGTGGTGTCCGGGCAAATCTCACAATATATGTATATCTTTTACAAGTGCAGGCTAAGTGATTTTCTCTGCATCAAACAAAAGAATAAGTGGTGGTGATTGAAGATGCATCCTATAGTTTATAGTCTACCTTCTAACCACTAGGCCACACTGCTATAAACAAGGTGTTGAGGCTCAAAATAAAAATAAGAAATGTAACTACTTCCACCAGCTTTTAACAATTACAATGCAAAGTGATAAATACAGTAATACCAGTAAATACTGTGAACTGAAACATTCCAAACATGTGAAATTATTCTGCTAGAAGACACACATCATGCTTACTGTACACGTCACGTTTTCCATGCCTTTCTTGCGTATTTTTTGGGTTATTCCTACACCACATTGAGAAACGCTGTCCTTAATATTTGGTCAGTAAGATCATTGTTTCATTTTAGTTTATGAAAGTCCTTTAAAACTCTTGACCTTCTGCCTTTCGGTCTACATGGCTTGTAACTGTTCTTTCTCCTTAGGCAACCTTGTGATGCTAAGAGAGCTGGACATCAGGAGGGTAATCAACAGAAATGCAATGAAGTGTTTCGACTCTAGCACTGACTGCTTTTGGTCTAAGTCGTCTGATGGGACTGTCTACGTACCTTACACAATTTCATCAGCCTTCAGTATGTACCTGATCTTCTTGTTTATTGGGAAACATAACTATTTAATTTATCCACCAATCTGTCCATTTTCTTAGCTCACACTTTTTAGAGCTGGCTCACTGGTAGCTGAAGCCTATTCCCATAGCAAGAACTCCCCACAGATAAGTTACCAGATTATTTGAGGTTATATGCATGCACATACTTATAATAAGTGGAAATGCCCATCCTGGTGTGAGGTTTCACTCAGTGCTGTCACATCCCAGGTGTATTCCAATCTATGAACAGACTGAAATCAGGTGCATAACAATTTGAAAGAATACCACAGTGTGTAGAGATGCTGCCACCCAATTCCAATGATTTTTTATCTGGTCACTGACTGTGTAGTGTTTGTAGACTTTCTCTAGGTACTCCAGTTTATATTCCCATCCCATAATCCTGCAGGTTAGTTTGATTCAGGACTTTAAATTGGCCAAGTGTGTGAAAATATTATTATGTATGTGAATGTGCCCTGTTAGACATTCCATTGAGGGTTGGTTCCTACTCTGGAAAAAACAAGCTGGCCCAGAAAATGGATGGATGGTTGTGTGCATAACACTGTAGCACAAAAGCATGTAATGCAATATGCCAGACATGATTAAGCAGGGTGCTTATTTATTTGTTCACATTCTTTATCACTGTGACCAGAAAATTAACAAGTGTCATCCAAAACTAAATAAAGTCAAAAAAGCAAAATCTTCAATGTCTATTTTATTTTGATAGATGATGTACAGAGGTCTACAATTCTTGATGCCATGAAAACGTTTGCCTCCGAAACTTGTGTTCAGTTTATCCCTCAAACTAATGAAGTGGACTATGTCTCCATTGAATCTGATGTGGGGTAATTATTTATGATTATGTCTTCTGTTGGAGGGAAGGGGCTTTCAAAAGGTAGCTGTTTGCTTTTCATTTTAAGTTACATATAATGGCTGATTCTCAGATGGGCGACATTGTGGCATAGTGGGCAGCACTGTCACCACACTAATCTGGCTTTCTGTATTTGAATGTCATGTGCAGGTGTTGCCTGTAAGGAGAGTTCCTGTTCTATCAATGCCTGTGTGGATTTTTCTCTGGGTGCTCTGGTTTTCCTCTGACATCTTCAAAGATGTACTGGTTAGGTTTTACTGGCTATTCCAACTTGGCCCTGTGTGATTAGAATGTAATGGGCTGATGTCCTCTCCAGGGCTGTTGGGATAGGCTCCAGGTGTCGGCAACCTTGAATTGAATTAAAAAAGTCTACAAATGTAGTGTTAGGATTCCCGAGTCATAACTCTTACCTTCAAGGTGCTGTTTCATGGGGCATGCAGATTAAAGGTGGCATTCAAAAGCATGTCTGATTCTATGGCATCTTCTTATGATTTTCTTTCTTGCAGGTGTTACGCATACATTGGGAAAATAGGAGGTGCGCAGACCGTTTCTCTGGATGTGAATGGCTGCGTGTATAATGGAGTGATCCAGCATGAGCTGAACCATGCTCTTGGGTTTGTTCATGAGCACACCCGCAGTGACAGAGATCTGTATGTGGAGATCATTTGGGAGTACATCTCAGAGGGTAAGTTACAAACAGCAAACAAAACTGTGACAAAGTTTTGTTCACGTTTGTCACAACATTCAAAACATTCAAAAGATGTCACTAGAATTGTTATTAAAGTACAGCTGTGATGACTTGACAGCATTTTGAGTCTAGGTAGCATTTGGTCTACACGTCACAGTTGCACAACTGCCACTATCCTTCCATTTTCTCAGCCATTTTTTACCAGTAAAGAGATGTGGACAGAGATGGAAGGTATAAACACATTTTAGACAGGGTGCTGAGGGACAGTCCCACTCAAACTTACATGCTTACAGGTGCCCAGTAGCTAATGTGTACTTTTCAAAGCAAATGTGTGAAGAAACAAGAATACTTTGGGAAAAAAAATTAATTCAGACTAGGGTAGAATTAAGGTGGGCCAATATGTCAAATGTTCGATCTGATTCTACATTTAAGAAAAAATCAATACGAATATCATGATGTTTACCACTTTTATTTGATTTTCCACAACTCCTTTTGAAAATCGACAAAATCTCCAGTGTGTCTATGTCGTCTCAGCCCAATGTGCCTGGTGGTGATAAGCGATCAGAAGAGCAAGAGTTTAGAACAGTGTATCCAGCGTTAGCTCCCTTGTTGGAATGAGTTCTTTTGTAATTGCGGCGTGTTACATAACCCAAATCTATATAGATATGATATTAAAAGGCGATACCCCTTCCTTAGTGATACGGCAGTAAGAAATCACATAGGAGAAATAACTTAGCTTTCTTTAATGATGATTTACGTAGCATAACTAGGGAATCCATTCCCGGGAATTCGGGAATCCCGCATGTCATTCCTGGGAATCCCGGGGATGACACAGTGCACGGGCAACTCACATGTGAACGGTTTTAGAACAACCAACACTTATCTATAATAATAAAAGGCAAAGCCCTCACTGACTGACTGACTGACTGACTGACTCACTCATCACTAATTCTCCAACTTCCCGTGTAGGTGGAAGGCTGAAATTTGGCAGGCTCATTCCTTAC